>NW_028254654.1:0-180594 GCF_964263255.1 Lissotriton vulgaris
TTTCGGATGAAAAAACGATGACTCCGGACATGTCGAACGTTCCCAAAATGGTCTATAATGATGAAATTTTAACATTTAATCTTTTGACTCTAAATGACTGTTGGATGTGAATTATGACTTTTTCAACTAAAATAAGTGTGTTTAAAGTCATTTCTGTGCCTGAAACGGGTCAAAATTGAAGCTTTTGAGTAAGCAAAACTCTGTAAAAATGGCAATTCTGGTCACTGTGAGGGTTTAAAAAGTGGTTATTCAACATGAGGCATGATCCAATTGACATTTTGAATCATTTTTGGTACAGTCCAAAAAATCGATTTTCGGATGAAAAACGATGACTCCGGACATGTCGAACGTTCCCAAAATGGTCTATAATGATGAAATTTTAACATTTAATCTTTTGACTCTAAATGACTGTTGGATGTGAATTATGACTTTTTCAACTAAAATAAGTGTGTTTAAAGTCATTTCTGTGACTGAAACGGGTCAAAATTGAAGCTTTTGAGTAAGCAAAACTCTGTAAAAATGGCCATTTTGGTCACTGTGAGGGTTTAAAAAGTGGTTATTCAACATGAGGCACGATCCAATTGACATTTTGAATCATTTTTGGTACAGTCCAAAAAATCAATTTTCGGATGAAAAACGATGACTCCGGACATGTCGAACGTTCCCAAAATGGTCTATAATGATGAAATTTTAACATTTAATCTTTTGACTCTAAATGACTGTTGGATGTGAATTATGACTTTTTCAACTAAAATAAGTGTGTTTAAAGTCATTTCTGTGACTGAAACGGGTAAAAATTGAAGCTTTTGAGTAAGCAAAACTCTGTAAAAATGGCAATTTTGGTCCCTGTGAGGGTTTAAAAAGTGGTTATTCAACATGAGGCATGATCCAATTGACATTTTGAATCATTTTTGGTACAGTCCAAAAAAATCAATTTTCGGATGAAAAACGATGACTCCGGACATGTCGAACGTTCCCAAAATGGTCTATAATGATGACATTTTAACATTTAATCTTTTGACTCTAAATGACTGTTGGATGTGAATTATGACTTTTTCAACTAAAATAAGTGTGTTTAAAGTCATTTCTGTGCCTGAAACGGGTCAAAATTGAAGCTTTTGAGTAAGCAAAACTCCGTAAAAATGGCAATTTTGGTCACTGTGAGGGTTTAAAAAGTGGTTATTCAACATGAGGCATGATCCAATTGACATTTTGAATCATTTTTGGTACAGTCCAAAAAATCGATTTTCGGATGAAAAAAGATGACTCCGGACATGTCGAACGTTCCCAAATGGTCTATAATGATGAAATTTTAACATTTAATCTTTTGACTCTAAATGACTGTTGGATGTGAATTATGACTCTTTCTACTTAAAATAAGTGTGTTTAAAGTCATTTCTGTGCCTGAAACGGGTCAAAATTGAAGCTTTTGAGTAAGCAAAACTCTGTAAAAATGGCAATTTTGGTCACTGTGAGGGTTTAAAAAGTGGTTATTCAACATGAGGCATGATCCAATTGACATTTTGAATCATTTTTGGTACAGTCCAAAAAATCGATTTTCGGATGAAAAACGATGACTCCGGACATGTCCAAAATGGTCTATAATGAGTGAGAATTTTTACATTTAATCTTTTGGACTGTACCAAAATGATCTGCTTGGATGTGAATTATGACTTTTTCAACTAAAATAAGTGTGTTTAAAGTAATTTTTGTGACTGAAACGGGTCAAAATTGAAGCTTTTGAGTAATCAAAACTCTGTAAAAATGGCCATTTTGATCACTGTGAGGGTTTAAAAAGTGGTTATTCAACATGAGGCACGATCCAATTGACATTTTGAATCATTTTTGGTACAGTCCAAAAAAATCAATTTTCGGATGAAAAACGATGACTCCGGACATGTCGAACGTTCCCAAAATGGTCTATAATGATGAAATTTTAACATTTAATCTTTTGACTCTAAATGACTGTTGGATGTGAATTATGACTTTTTCAACTAAAATAAGTGTGTTTAAAGTCATTTCTGTGCCTGAAACGGGTCAAAATTGAAGCTTTTGAGTAAGCAAAACTCTGTAAAAATGGCAATTTTGGTCACTGTGAGGGTTTAAAAAGTGGTTATTCAACATGAGGCATGATCCAATTGACATTTTGAATCATTTTTGGTACAGTCCAAAAAATCGATTTTCGGATGAAAAACGATGACTCCGGACATGTCGAACGTTCCCAAAATTGTCTATAATGATGAAATTTTAACATTTAATCTTTTGACTCTAAATGACTGTTGGATGTGAATTATGACTTTTTCAACTAAAATAAGTGTGTTTAAAGTAATTTTTGTGACTGAAACGGGTCAAAATTGAAGCTTTTGAGTAATCAAAACTCTGTAAAAATGGCAATTTTGGTCACTGTGAGGGTTTAAAAAGTGGTTATTCAACATGAGGCATGATCCAATTGACATTTTGAATCATTTTTGGTACAGTCCAAAAAATCGATTTTCGGATGAAAAACGATGACTCCGGACATGTCGAACGTTCCCAAAATGGTCTATAATGATGAAATTTTAACATTTAATCTTTTGACTCTAAATGACTGTTGGATGTGAATTATGACTTTTTCAACTAAAATAAGTGTGTTTAAAGTCATTTCTGTGACTGAAACGGGTAAAAATTGAAGCTTTTGAGTAAGCAAAACTCTGTAAAAATGGCAATTTTGGTCCCTGTGAGGGTTTAAAAAGTGGTTATTCAACATGAGGCATGATCCAATTGACATTTTGAATCATTTTTGGTACAGTCCAAAAAAATCAATTTTCGGATGAAAAACGATGACTCCGGACATGTCGAACGTTCCCAAAATGGTCTATAATGATGAAATTTTAACATTTAATCTTTTGACTCTAAATGACTGTTGGATGTGAATTATGACTTTTTCTACTTAAAATAAGTGTGTTTAAAGTCATTTCTGTGCCTGAAACGGGTCAAAATTGAAGCTTTTGAGTAAGCAAAACTCTGTAAAAATGGCAATTTTGGTCACTGTGAGGGTTTAAAAAGTGGTTATTCAACATGAGGCATGATCCAATTGACATTTTGAATCATTTTTGGTACAGTCCAAAAAATCAATTTTCGGATGAAAAACGATGACTCCGGACATGTCGAACGTTCCCAAAATGGTCTATAATGATGAAATTTTAACATTTAATCTTTTGACTCTAAATGACTGTGGGATGTGAATTAAGACTTTTTCAACTAAAATAAGTGTGTTTAAAGTAATTTCTGTGACTGAAACGGGTCAAAATTGAAGCTTTTGAGTAAGCAAAACTCTGTAAAAATGGCCATTTTGGTCACTGTGAGGGTTTAAAAAGTGGTTATTCAACATGAGGCACGATCCAATTGACATTTTGAATCATTTTTGGTACAGTCCAAAAAATCAATTTTCGGATGAAAAACGATGACTCCGGACATGTCGAACGTTCCCAAAATGGTCTATAATGATGAAATTTTAACATTTAATCTTTTGACTCTAAATGACTGTTGGATGTGAATTATGACTTTTTCAACTAAAATAAGTGTGTTTAAAGTCATTTCTGTGACTGAAACAGGTCAAAATTGAAGCTTTTGAGTAAGCAAAACTCTGTAAAAATGGCAATTTTGGTCACTGTGAGGGATTAAAAAGTGGTTATTCAACATGAGGCATGATCCAATTGACATTTTGAATCATTTTTGGTACAGTCCAAAAAATCGATTTTCGGATGAAAAACGATGACTCCAGACATGTCGAACGTTCCCAAAATGGTCTATAATGATGAAATTTTAACATTTAATCTTTTGACTCTAAATGACTGTTGGATGTGAATTATGACTTTTTCAACTACAATAAGTGTGTTTAAATTCATTTCTGTGACTGAAACGGGTCAAAATTGAAGCTTTTGAGTAAGCAAAACTCTGTAAAAATGGCCATTTTGGTCACTGTGAGGGTTTAAAAAGTGGTTATTCAACATGAGGCACGATCCAATTGACATTTTGAATCATTTTTGGTACAGTCCAAAAAATCAATTTTCGGATGAAAAACGATGACTCCGGACATGTCGAACGTTCCCAAAATGGTCTATAATGATGAAATTTTAACATTTAATCTTTTGACTCTAAATGACTGTTGGATGTGAATTATGACTTTTTCAACTAAAATAAGTGTGTTTAAAGTCATTTCTGTGACTGAAACGGGTCAAAATTGAAGCTTTTGAGTAAGCAAAACTCTGTAAAAATGGCCATTTTGGTCACTGTGAGGGTTTAAAAAGTGGTTATTCAACATGAGGCACGATCCAATTGACATTTTGAATCATTTTTGGTACAGTCCAAAAAATCGATTTTCGGATGAAAAACGATGACTCCGGACATGTCGAACGTTCCCAAAATGGTCTATAATGATGACATTTTAACATTTAATCTTTTGACTCTAAATGACTGTTGGATGTGAATTATGACTTTTTCAACTAAAATAAGTGTGTTTAAATTCATTTCTGTGACTGAAACGGGTCAAAATTGAAGCTTTTGAGTAAGCAAAACTCTGTAAAAATGGCCATTTTGGTCACTGTGAGGGTTTAAAAAGTGGTTATTCAACATGAGGCACGATCCAATTGACATTTTGAATCATTTTTGGTACAGTCCAAAAAATCAATTTTCGGATGAAAAACGATGACTCCGGACATGTCGAACGTTCCCAAAATGGTCTATAATGATGAAATTTTAACATTTAATCTTTTGACTCTAAATGACTGTTGGATGTGAATTATGACTTTTTCAACTAAAATAAGTGTGTTTAAAGTCATTTCTGTGACTGAAACGGGTCAAAATTGAAGCTTTTGAGTAAGCAAAACTCTGTAAAAATGGCCATTTTGATCACTGTGAGGGTTTAAAAAGTGGTTATTCAACATGAGGCACGATCCAATTGACATTTTGAATCATTTTTGGTACAGTCCAAAAAAATCAATTTTCGGATGAAAAACGATGACTCCGGACATGTCGAACGTTCCCAAAATGGTCTATAATGATGAAATTTTAACATTTAATCTTTTGACTCTAAATGACTGTTGGATGTGAATTATGACTTTTTCAACTAAAATAAGTGTGTTTAAAGTCATTTCTGTGACTGAAACGGGTCAAAATTGAAGCTTTTGAGTAAGCAAAACTCTGTAAAAATGGCCATTTTGATCACTGTGAGGGTTTAAAAAGTGGTTATTCAACATGAGGCACGATCCAATTGACATTTTGAATCATTTTTGGTACAGTCCAAAAAAATCAATTTTCGGATGAAAAACGATGACTCCGGACAGTCGAACGTTCCCAAAATTGTCTATAATGATGAAATTTTAACATTTAATCTTTTGACTCTAAATGACTGTTGGATGTGAATTATGACTTTTTCAACTAAAATAAGTGTGTTTAAAGTAATTTTTGTGACTGAAACGGGTCAAAATTGAAGCTTTTGAGTAATCAAAACTCTGTAAAAATGGCAATTTTGGTCACTGTGAGGGTTTAAAAAGTGGTTATTCAACATGAGGCATGATCCAATTGACATTTTGAATCATTTTTGGTACAGTCCAAAAAATCGATTTTCGGATGAAAAACGATGACTCCGGACATGTCGAACGTTCCCAAAATGGTCTATAATGATGAAATTTTAACATTTAATCTTTTGACTCTAAATGACTGTTGGATGTGAATTATGACTTTTTCAACTAAAATAAGTGTGTTTAAAGTCATTTCTGTGCCTGAAACGGGTCAAAATTGAAGCTTTTGAGTAAGCAAAACTCTGTAAAAATGGCAATTCTGGTCACTGTGAGGGTTTAAAAAGTGGTTATTCAACATGAGGCATGATCCAATTGACATTTTGAATCATTTTTGGTACAGTCCAAAAAATCGATTTTCGGATGAAAAACGATGACTCCGGACATGTCGAACGTTCCCAAAATGGTCTATAATGATGAAATTTTAACATTTAATCTTTTGACTCTAAATGACTGTTGGATGTGAATTATGACTTTTTCAACTAAAATAAGTGTGTTTAAAGTCATTTCTGTGACTGAAACGGGTCAAAATTGAAGCTTTTGAGTAAGCAAAACTCTGTAAAAATGGCCATTTTGGTCACTGTGAGGGTTTAAAAAGTGGTTATTCAACATGAGGCACGATCCAATTGACATTTTGAATCATTTTTGGTACAGTCCAAAAAATCAATTTTCGGATGAAAAACGATGACTCCGGACATGTCGAACGTTCCCAAAATGGTCTATAATGATGAAATTTTAACATTTAATCTTTTGACTCTAAATGACTGTTGGATGTGAATTATGACTTTTTCAACTAAAATAAGTGTGTTTAAAGTCATTTCTGTGACTGAAACGGGTAAAAATTGAAGCTTTTGAGTAAGCAAAACTCTGTAAAAATGGCAATTTTGGTCCCTGTGAGGGTTTAAAAAGTGGTTATTCAACATGAGGCATGATCCAATTGACATTTTGAATCATTTTTGGTACAGTCCAAAAAAATCAATTTTCGGATGAAAAACGATGACTCCGGACATGTCGAACGTTCCCAAAATGGTCTATAATGATGACATTTTAACATTTAATCTTTTGACTCTAAATGACTGTTGGATGTGAATTATGACTTTTTCAACTAAAATAAGTGTGTTTAAAGTCATTTCTGTGCCTGAAACGGGTCAAAATTGAAGCTTTTGAGTAAGCAAAACTCCGTAAAAATGGCAATTTTGGTCACTGTGAGGGTTTAAAAAGTGGTTATTCAACATGAGGCATGATCCAATTGACATTTTGAATCATTTTTGGTACAGTCCAAAAAATCGATTTTCGGATGAAAAAAGATGACTCCGGACATGTCGAACGTTCCCAAAATGGTCTATAATGATGAAATTTTAACATTTAATCTTTTGACTCTAAATGACTGTTGGATGTGAATTATGACTCTTTCTACTTAAAATAAGTGTGTTTAAAGTCATTTCTGTGCCTGAAACGGGTCAAAATTGAAGCTTTTGAGTAAGCAAAACTCTGTAAAAATGGCAATTTTGGTCACTGTGAGGGTTTAAAAAGTGGTTATTCAACATGAGGCATGATCCAATTGACATTTTGAATCATTTTTGGTACAGTCCAAAAAATCGATTTTCGGATGAAAAACGATGACTCCGGACATGTCGAACGTTCCCAAAATGGTCTATAATGATGAAATTTTAACATTTAATCTTTTGACTCTAAATGACTGTTGGATGTGAATTATGACTTTTTCAACTAAAATAAGTGTGTTTAAAGTCATTTCTGTGACTGAAACGGGTCAAAATTGAAGCTTTTGAGTAAGCAAAACTCTGTAAAAATGGCCATTTTGATCACTGTGAGGGTTTAAAAAGTGGTTATTCAACATGAGGCACGATCCAATTGACATTTTGAATCATTTTTGGTACAGTCCAAAAAAATCAATTTTCGGATGAAAAACGATGACTCCGGACATGTCGAACGTTCCCAAAATGGTCTATAATGATGAAATTTTAACATTTAATCTTTTGACTCTAAATGACTGTTGGATGTGAATTATGACTTTTTCAACTAAAATAAGTGTGTTTAAAGTCATTTCTGTGCCTGAAACGGGTCAAAATTGAAGCTTTTGAGTAAGCAAAACTCTGTAAAAATGGCAATTTTGGTCACTGTGAGGGTTTAAAAAGTGGTTATTCAACATGAGGCATGATCCAATTGACATTTTGAATCATTTTTGGTACAGTCCAAAAAATCGATTTTCGGATGAAAAACGATGACTCCGGACATGTCGAACGTTCCCAAAATTGTCTATAATGATGAAATTTTAACATTTAATCTTTTGACTCTAAATGACTGTTGGATGTGAATTATGACTTTTTCAACTAAAATAAGTGTGTTTAAAGTAATTTTTGTGACTGAAACGGGTCAAAATTGAAGCTTTTGAGTAATCAAAACTCTGTAAAAATGGCAATTTTGGTCACTGTGAGGGTTTAAAAAGTGGTTATTCAACATGAGGCATGATCCAATTGACATTTTGAATCATTTTTGGTACAGTCCAAAAAATCGATTTTCGGATGAAAAACGATGACTCCGGACATGTCGAACGTTCCCAAAATGGTCTATAATGATGAAATTTTAACATTTAATCTTTTGACTCTAAATGACTGTTGGATGTGAATTATGACTTTTTCAACTAAAATAAGTGTGTTTAAAGTCATTTCTGTGCCTGAAACGGGTCAAAATTGAAGCTTTTGAGTAAGCAAAACTCTGTAAAAATGGCAATTTTGGTCACTGTGAGGGTTTAAAAAGTGGTTATTCAACATGAGGCATGATCCAATTGACATTTTGAATCATTTTTGGTACAGTCCAAAAAATCGATTTTCGGATGAAAAACGATGACTCCGGACATGTCGAACGTTCCCAAAATGGTCTATAATGATGAAATTTTAACATTTAATCTTTTGACTCTAAATGACTGTTGGATGTGAATTATGACTTTTTCAACTAAAATAAGTGTGTTTAAAGTCATTTCTGTGCCTGAAACGGGTCAAAATTGAAGCTTTTGAGTAAGCAAAACTCTGTAAAAATGGCAATTTTGGTCACTGTGAGGGTTTAAAAAGTGGTTATTCAACATGAGGCATGATCCAATTGACATTTTGAATCATTTTTGGTACAGTCCAAAAAATCGATTTTCGGATGAAAAACGATGACTCCGGACATGTCGAACGTTCCCAAAATGGTCTATAATGATGAAATTTTAACATTTAATCTTTTGACTCTAAATGACTGTTGGATGTGAATTATGACTTTTTCAACTAAAATAAGTGTGTTTAAAGTCATTTCTGTGACTGAAACGGGTCAAAATTGAAGCTTTTGAGTAAGCAAAACTCTGTAAAAATGGCCATTTTGGTCACTGTGAGGGTTTAAAAAGTGGTTATTCAACATGAGGCACGATCCAATTGACATTTTGAATCATTTTTGGTACAGTCCAAAAAATCAATTTTCGGATGAAAAACGATGACTCCGGACATGTCGAACGTTCCCAAAATGGTCTATAATGATGAAATTTTAACATTTAATCTTTTGACTCTAAATGACTGTTGGATGTGAATTATGACTTTTTCAACTAAAATAAGTGTGTTTAAAGTCATTTCTGTGACTGAAACGGGTAAAAATTGAAGCTTTTGAGTAAGCAAAACTCTGTAAAAATGGCAATTTTGGTCCCTGTGAGGGTTTAAAAAGTGGTTATTCAACATGAGGCATGATCCAATTGACATTTTGAATCATTTTTGGTACAGTCCAAAAAAATCATTTTTCGGATGAAAAACGATGACTCCGGACATGTCGAACGTTCCCAAAATGGTCTATAATGATGACATTTTAACATTTAATCTTTTGACTCTAAATGACTGTTGGATGTGAATTATGACTTTTTCAACTAAAATAAGTGTGTTTAAAGTCATTTCTGTGCCTGAAACGGGTCAAAATTGAAGCTTTTGAGTAAGCAAAACTCCGTAAACATGGCAATTTTGGTCACTGTGAGGGTTTAAAAAGTGGTTATTCAACATGAGGCATGATCCAATTGACATTTTGAATCATTTTTGGTACAGTCCAAAAAATCGATTTTCGGATGAAAAAAGATGACTCCGGACATGTCGAACGTTCCCAAAATGGTCTATAATGATGAAATTTTAACATTTAATCTTTTGACTCTAAATGACTGTTGGATGTGAATTATGACTCTTTCTACTTAAAATAAGTGTGTTTAAAGTCATTTCTGTGCCTGAAACGGGTCAAAATTGAAGCTTTTGAGTAAGCAAAACTCTGTAAAAATGGCAATTTTGGTCACTGTGAGGGTTTAAAAAGTGGTTATTCAACATGAGGCATGATCCAATTGACATTTTGAATCATTTTTGGTACAGTCCAAAAAATCGATTTTCGGATGAAAAACGATGACTCCGGACATGTCGAACGTTCCCAAAATTGTCTATAATGATGAAATTTTAACATTTAATCTTTTGACTCTAAATGACTGTTGGATGTGAATTATGACTTTTTCAACTAAAATAAGTGTGTTTAAAGTAATTTTTGTGACTGAAACGGGTCAAAATTGAAGCTTTTGAGTAATCAAAACTCTGTAAAAATGGCAATTTTGGTCACTGTGAGGGTTTAAAAAGTGGTTATTCAACATGAGGCATGATCCAATTGACATTTTGAATCATTTTTGGTACAGTCCAAAAAATCGATTTTCGGATGAAAAACGATGACTCCGGACATGTCGAACGTTCCCAAAATGGTCTATAATGATGAAATTTTAACATTTAATCTTTTGACTCTAAATGACTGTTGGATGTGAATTATGACTTTTTCAACTAAAATAAGTGTGTTTAAAGTCATTTCTGTGCCTGAAACGGGTCAAAATTGAAGCTTTTGAGTAAACAAAACTCTGTAAAAATGGCAATTTTGGTCACTGTGAGGGTTTAAAAAGTGGTTATTCAACATGAGGCATGATCCAATTGACATTTTGAATCATTTTTGGTACAGTCCAAAAAATCGATTTTCGGATGAAAAACGATGACTCCGGACATGTCGAACGTTCCCAAAATGGTCTATAATGATGAAATTTTAACATTTAATCTTTTGACTCTAAATGACTGTTGGATGTGAATTATGACTTTTTCAACTAAAATAAGTGTGTTTAAAGTCATTTCTGTGACTGAAACGGGTCAAAATTGAAGCTTTTGAGTAAGCAAAACTCTGTAAAAATGGCCATTTTGGTCACTGTGAGGGTTTAAAAAGTGGTTATTCAACATGAGGCACGATCCAATTGACATTTTGAATCATTTTTGGTACAGTACAAAAAATCAATTTTCGGATGAAAAACGATGACTCCGGACATGTCGAACGTTCCCAAAATGGTCTATAATGATGAAATTTTAACATTTAATCTTTTGACTCTAAATGACTGTTGGATGTGAATTATGACTTTTTCAACTAAAATAAGTGTGTTTAAAGTCATTTCTGTGACTGAAACGGGTAAAAATTGAAGCTTTTGAGTAAGCAAAACTCTGTAAAAATGGCAATTTTGGTCCCTGTGAGGGTTTAAAAAGTGGTTATTCAACATGAGGCATGATCCAATTGACATTTTGAATCATTTTTGGTACAGTCCAAAAAAATCAATTTTCGGATGAAAAACGATGACTCCGGACATGTCGAACGTTCCCAAAATGGTCTATAATGATGACATTTTAACATTTAATCTTTTGACTCTAAATGACTGTTGGATGTGAATTATGACTTTTTCAACTAAAATAAGTGTGTTTAAAGTCATTTCTGTGCCTGAAACGGGTCAAAATTGAAGCTTTTGAGTAAGCAAAACTCCGTAAAAATGGCAATTTTGGTCACTGTGAGGGTTTAAAAAGTGGTTATTCAACATGAGGCATGATCCAATTGACATTTTGAATCATTTTTGGTACAGTCCAAAAAATCGATTTTCGGATGAAAAAAGATGACTCCGGACATGTCGAACGTTCCCAAAATGGTCTATAATGATGAAATTTTAACATTTAATCTTTTGACTCTAAATGACTGTTGGATGTGAATTATGACTCTTTCTACTTAAAATAAGTGTGTTTAAAGTCATTTCTGTGCCTGAAACGGGTCAAAATTGAAGCTTTTGAGTAAGCAAAACTCTGTAAAAATGGCAATTTTGGTCACTGTGAGGGTTTAAAAAGTGGTTATTCAACATGAGGCATGATCCAATTGACATTTTGAATCATTTTTGGTACAGTCCAAAAAATCGATTTTCGGATGAAAAACGATGACTCCGGACATGTCGAACGTTCCCAAAATGGTCTATAATGATGAAATTTTAACATTTAATCTTTTGACTCTAAATGACTGTTGGATGTGAATTATGACTTTTTCAACTAAAATAAGTGTGTTTAAAGTCATTTCTGTGACTGAAACGGGTCAAAATTGAAGCTTTTGAGTAAGCAAAACTCTGTAAAAATGGCCATTTTGGTCACTGTGAGGGTTTAAAAAGTGGTTATTCAACATGAGGCACGATCCAATTGACATTTTGAATCATTTTTGGTACAGTCCAAAAAATCAATTTTCGGATGAAAAACGATGACTCCGGACATGTCGAACGTTCCCAAAATGGTCTATAATGATGAAATTTTAACATTTAATCTTTTGACTCTAAATGACTGTTGGATGTGAATTATGACTTTTTCAACTAAAATAAGTGTGTTTAAAGTCATTTCTGTGACTGAAACGGGTAAAAATTGAAGCTTTTGAGTAAGCAAAACTCTGTAAAAATGGCAATTTTGGTCCCTGTGAGGGTTTAAAAAGTGGTTATTCAACATGAGGCATGATCCAATTGACATTTTGAATCATTTTTGGTACAGTCCAAAAAATCAATTTTCGGATGAAAAACGATGACTCCGGACATGTCGAACGTTCCCAAAATGGTCTATAATGATGACATTTTAACATTTAATCTTTTGACTCTAAATGACTGTTGGATGTGAATTATGACTTTTTCAACTAAAATAAGTGTGTTTAAAGTCATTTCTGTGCCTGAAACGGGTCAAAATTGAAGCTTTTGAGTAAGCAAAACTCTGTAAAAATGGCAATTTTGGTCACTGTGAGGGTTTAAAAAGTGGTTATTCAACATGAGGCATGATCCAATTGACATTTTGAATCATTTTTGGTACAGTCCAAAAAATCGATTTTCGGATGAAAAACGATGACTCCGGACATGTCGAACGTTCCCAAAATGGTCTATAATGATGAAATTTTAACATTTAATCTTTTGACTCTAAATGACTGTTGGATGTGAATTATGACTTTTTCAACTAAAATAAGTGTGTTTAAAGTCATTTCTGTGACTGAAACGGGTCAAAATTGAAGCTTTTGAGTAAGCAAAACTCTGTAAAAATGGCCATTTTGGTCACTGTGAGGGTTTAAAAAGTGGTTATTCAACATGAGGCACGATCCAATTGACATTTTGAATAATTTTTGGTACAGTCCAAAAAATCAATTTTCGGATGAAAAACGATGACTCCGGACATGTCGAACGTTCCCAAAATGGTCTATAATGATGAAATTTTAACATTTAATCTTTTGACTCTAAATGACTGTTGGATGTGAATTATGACTTTTTCTACTTAAAATAAGTGTGTTTAAAGTCATTTCTGTGCCTGAAACGGGTCAAAATTGAAGCTTTTGAGTAAGCAAAACTCTGTAAAAATGGCCATTTTGGTCACTGTGAGGGTTTAAAAAGTGGTTATTCAACATGAGGCACAATCCAATTGACATTTTGAATCATTTTTGGTACAGTCCAAAAAATCAATTTTCGGATGAAAAACGATGACTCCGGACATGTCGAACGTTCCCAAAATGGTCTATAATGATGAAATTTTAACATTTAATCTTTTTACTCTAAATGACTGTTGGATGTGAATTATGACTTTTTCAACTAAAATAAGTGTGTTTAAAGTCATTTCTGTGACTGAAACGGGTCAAAATTGAAGCTTTTGAGTAAGCAAAACTCTGTAAAAATGGCCATTTTGGTCACTGTGAGGGTTTAAAAAGTGGTTATTCAACATGAGGCATGATCCAATTGACATTTTGAATCATTTTTGGTACAGTCCAAAAAATCGATTTTCGGATGAAAAACGATGACTCCGGACATGTCGAACGTTCCCAAAATGGTCTATAATGATGAAATTTTAACATTTAATCTTTTGACTCTAAATGACTGTTGGATGTGAATTATGACTTTTTCAACTAAAATAAGTGTGTTTAAAGTAATTTTTGTGACTGAAACGGGTCAAAATTGAAGCTTTTGAGTAATCAAAACTCTGTAAAAATGGCAATTTTGGTCACTGTGAGGGTTTAAAAAGTGGTTATTCAACATGAGGCATGATCCAATTGACATTTTGAATCATTTTTGGTACAGTCCAAAAAATCGATTTTCGGATGAAAAACGATGACTCCGGACATGTCGAACGTTCCCAAAATGGTCTATAATGATGAAATTTTAACATTTAATCTTTTGACTCTAAATGACTGTTGGATGTGAATTATGACTTTTTCAACTAAAATAAGTGTGTTTAAAGTCATTTCTGTGCCTGAAACGGGTCAAAATTGAAGCTTTTGAGTAAGCAAAACTCTGTAAAAATGGCAATTTTGGTCACTGTGAGGGTTTAAAAAGTGGTTATTCAACATGAGGCATGATCCAATTGACATTTTGAATCATTTTTGGTACAGTCCAAAAAATCGATTTTCGGATGAAAAACGATGACTCCGGACATGTCGAACGTTCCCAAAATGGTCTATAATGATGAAATTTTAACATTTAATCTTTTGACTCTAAATGACTGTTGGATGTGAATTATGACTTTTTCAACTAAAATAAGTGTGTTTAAAGTCATTTCTGTGACTGAAACGGGTCAAAATTGAAGCTTTTGAGTAAGCAAAACTCTGTAAAAATGGCCATTTTGGTCACTGTGAGGGTTTAAAAAGTGGTTATTCAACATGAGGCACGATCCAATTGACATTTTGAATCATTTTTGGTACAGTCCAAAAAATCAATTTTCGGATGAAAAACGATGACTCCGGACATGTCGAACGTTCCCAAAATGGTCTATAATGATGAAATTTTAACATTTAATCTTTTGACTCTAAATGACTGTTGGATGTGAATTATGACTTTTTCAACTAAAATAAGTGTGTTTAAAGTCATTTCTGTGACTGAAACGGGTAAAAATTGAAGCTTTTGAGTAAGCAAAACTCTGTAAAAATGGCAATTTTGGTCCCTGTGAGGGTTTAAAAAGTGGTTATTCAACATGAGGCATGATCCAATTGACATTTTGAATCATTTTTGGTACAGTCCAAAAAAATCAATTTTCGGATGAAAAACGATGACTCCGGACATGTCGAACGTTCCCAAAATGGTCTATAATGATGACATTTTAACATTTAATCTTTTGACTCTAAATGACTGTTGGATGTGAATTATGACTTTTTCAACTAAAATAAGTGTGTTTAAAGTCATTTCTGTGCCTGAAACGGGTCAAAATTGAAGCTTTTGAGTAAGCAAAACTCCGTAAAAATGGCAATTTTGGTCACTGTGAGGGTTTAAAAAGTGGTTATTCAACATGAGGCATGATCCAATTGACATTTTGAATCATTTTTGGTACAGTCCAAAAAATCGATTTTCGGATGAAAAACGATGACTCCGGACATGTCGAACGTTCCCAAAATTGTCTATAATGATGAAATTTTAACATTTAATCTTTTGACTCTAAATGACTGTTGGATGTGAATTATGACTCTTTCTACTTAAAATAAGTGTGTTTAAAGTCATTTCTGTGCCTGAAACGGGTCAAAATTGAAGCTTTTGAGTAAGCAAAACTCTGTAAAAATGGCAATTTTGGTCACTGTGAGGGTTTAAAAAGTGGTTATTCAACATGAGGCATGATCCAATTGACATTTTGAATCATTTTTGGTACAGTCCAAAAAATCGATTTTCGGATGAAAAACGATGACTCCGGACATGTCGAACGTTCCCAAAATGGTCTATAATGATGAAATTTTAACATTTAATCTTTTGACTCTAAATGACTGTTGGATGTGAATTATGACTTTTTCAACTAAAATAAGTGTGTTTAAAGTCATTTCTGTGACTGAAACGGGTCAAAATTGAAGCTTTTGAGTAAGCAAAACTCTGTAAAAATGGCCATTTTGATCACTGTGAGGGTTTAAAAAGTGGTTATTCAACATGAGGCACGATCCAATTGACATTTTGAATCATTTTTGGTACAGTCCAAAAAAATCAATTTTCGGATGAAAAACGATGACTCCGGACATGTCGAACGTTCCCAAAATGGTCTATAATGATGAAATTTTAACATTTAATCTTTTGACTCTAAATGACTGTTGGATGTGAATTATGACTTTTTCAACTAAAATAAGTGTGTTTAAAGTCATTTCTGTGCCTGAAACGGGTCAAAATTGAAGCTTTTGAGTAAGCAAAACTCTGTAAAAATGGCAATTTTGGTCACTGTGAGGGTTTAAAAAGTGGTTATTCAACATGAGGCATGATCCAATTGACATTTTGAATCATTTTTGGTACAGTCCAAAAAATCGATTTTCGGATGAAAAACGATGACTCCGGACATGTCGAACGTTCCCAAAATTGTCTATAATGATGAAATTTTAACATTTAATCTTTTGACTCTAAATGACTGTTGGATGTGAATTATGACTTTTTCAACTAAAATAAGTGTGTTTAAAGTAATTTTTGTGACTGAAACGGGTCAAAATTGAAGCTTTTGAGTAATCAAAACTCTGTAAAAATGGCAATTTTGGTCACTGTGAGGGTTTAAAAAGTGGTTATTCAACATGAGGCATGATCCAATTGACATTTTGAATCATTTTTGGTACAGTCCAAAAAATCGATTTTCGGATGAAAAACGATGACTCCGGACATGTCGAACGTTCCCAAAATGGTCTATAATGATGAAATTTTAACATTTAATCTTTTGACTCTAAATGACTGTTGGATGTGAATTATGACTTTTTCAACTAAAATAAGTGTGTTTAAAGTCATTTCTGTGCCTGAAACGGGTCAAAATTGAAGCTTTTGAGTAAGCAAAACTCTGTAAAAATGGCAATTTTGGTCACTGTGAGGGTTTAAAAAGTGGTTATTCAACATGAGGCATGATCCAATTGACATTTTGAATCATTTTTGGTACAGTCCAAAAAATCGATTTTCGGATGAAAAACGATGACTCCGGACATGTCGAACGTTCCCAAAATGGTCTATAATGATGAAATTTTAACATTTAATCTTTTGACTCTAAATGACTGTTGGATGTGAATTATGACTTTTTCAACTAAAATAAGTGTGTTTAAAGTCATTTCTGTGCCTGAAACGGGTCAAAATTGAAGCTTTTGAGTAAGCAAAACTCTGTAAAAATGGCAATTTTGGTCACTGTGAGGGTTTAAAAAGTGGTTATTCAACATGAGGCATGATCCAATTGACATTTTGAATCATTTTTGGTACAGTCCAAAAAATCGATTTTCGGATGAAAAACGATGACTCCGGACATGTCGAACGTTCCCAAAATGGTCTATAATGATGAAATTTTAACATTTAATCTTTTGACTCTAAATGACTGTTGGATGTGAATTATGACTTTTTCAACTAAAATAAGTGTGTTTAAAGTCATTTCTGTGACTGAAACGGGTCAAAATTGAAGCTTTTGAGTAAGCAAAACTCTGTAAAAATGGCCATTTTGGTCACTGTGAGGGTTTAAAAAGTGGTTATTCAACATGAGGCACGATCCAATTGACATTTTGAATCATTTTTGGTACAGTCCAAAAAATCAATTTTCGGATGAAAAACGATGACTCCGGACATGTCGAACGTTCCCAAAATGGTCTATAATGATGAAATTTTAACATTTAATCTTTTGACTCTAAATGACTGTTGGATGTGAATTATGACTTTTTCAACTAAAATAAGTGTGTTTAAAGTCATTTCTGTGACTGAAACGGGTAAAAATTGAAGCTTTTGAGTAAGCAAAACTCTGTAAAAATGGCAATTTTGGTCCCTGTGAGGGTTTAAAAAGTGGTTATTCAACATGAGGCATGATCCAATTGACATTTTGAATCATTTTTGGTACAGTCCAAAAAAATCAATTTTCGGATGAAAAACGATGACTCCGGACATGTCGAACGTTCCCAAAATGGTCTATAATGATGACATTTTAACATTTAATCTTTTGACTCTAAATGACTGTTGGATGTGAATTATGACTTTTTCAACTAAAATAAGTGTGTTTAAAGTCATTTCTGTGCCTGAAACGGGTCAAAATTGAAGCTTTTGAGTAAGCAAAACTCCGTAAACATGGCAATTTTGGTCACTGTGAGGGTTTAAAAAGTGGTTATTCAACATGAGGCATGATCCAATTGACATTTTGAATCATTTTTGGTACAGTCCAAAAAATCGATTTTCGGATGAAAAAAGATGACTCCGGACATGTCGAACGTTCCCAAAATGGTCTATAATGATGAAATTTTAACATTTAATCTTTTGACTCTAAATGACTGTTGGATGTGAATTATGACTCTTTCTACTTAAAATAAGTGTGTTTAAAGTCATTTCTGTGCCTGAAACGGGTCAAAATTGAAGCTTTTGAGTAAGCAAAACTCTGTAAAAATGGCAATTTTGGTCACTGTGAGGGTTTAAAAAGTGGTTATTCAACATGAGGCATGATCCAATTGACATTTTGAATCATTTTTGGTACAGTCCAAAAAATCGATTTTCGGATGAAAAACGATGACTCCGGACATGTCGAACGTTCCCAAAATTGTCTATAATGATGAAATTTTAACATTTAATCTTTTGACTCTAAATGACTGTTGGATGTGAATTATGACTTTTTCAACTAAAATAAGTGTGTTTAAAGTAATTTTTGTGACTGAAACGGGTCAAAATTGAAGCTTTTGAGTAATCAAAACTCTGTAAAAATGGCAATTTTGGTCACTGTGAGGGTTTAAAAAGTGGTTATTCAACATGAGGCATGATCCAATTGACATTTTGAATCATTTTTGGTACAGTCCAAAAAATCGATTTTCGGATGAAAAACGATGACTCCGGACATGTCGAACGTTCCCAAAATGGTCTATAATGATGAAATTTTAACATTTAATCTTTTGACTCTAAATGACTGTTGGATGTGAATTATGACTTTTTCAACTAAAATAAGTGTGTTTAAAGTCATTTCTGTGCCTGAAACGGGTCAAAATTGAAGCTTTTGAGTAAACAAAACTCTGTAAAAATGGCAATTTTGGTCACTGTGAGGGTTTAAAAAGTGGTTATTCAACATGAGGCATGATCCAATTGACATTTTGAATCATTTTTGGTACAGTCCAAAAAATCGATTTTCGGATGAAAAACGATGACTCCGGACATGTCGAACGTTCCCAAAATGGTCTATAATGATGAAATTTTAACATTTAATCTTTTGACTCTAAATGACTGTTGGATGTGAATTATGACTTTTTCAACTAAAATAAGTGTGTTTAAAGTCATTTCTGTGACTGAAACGGGTCAAAATTGAAGCTTTTGAGTAAGCAAAACTCTGTAAAAATGGCCATTTTGGTCACTGTGAGGGTTTAAAAAGTGGTTATTCAACATGAGGCACGATCCAATTGACATTTTGAATCATTTTTGGTACAGTACAAAAAATCAATTTTCGGATGAAAAACGATGACTCCGGACATGTCGAACGTTCCCAAAATGGTCTATAATGATGAAATTTTAACATTTAATCTTTTGACTCTAAATGACTGTTGGATGTGAATTATGACTTTTTCAACTAAAATAAGTGTGTTTAAAGTCATTTCTGTGACTGAAACGGGTAAAAATTGAAGCTTTTGAGTAAGCAAAACTCTGTAAAAATGGCAATTTTGGTCCCTGTGAGGGTTTAAAAAGTGGTTATTCAACATGAGGCATGATCCAATTGACATTTTGAATCATTTTTGGTACAGTCCAAAAAAATCAATTTTCGGATGAAAAACGATGACTCCGGACATGTCGAACGTTCCCAAAATGGTCTATAATGATGACATTTTAACATTTAATCTTTTGACTCTAAATGACTGTTGGATGTGAATTATGACTTTTTCAACTAAAATAAGTGTGTTTAAAGTCATTTCTGTGCCTGAAACGGGTCAAAATTGAAGCTTTTGAGTAAGCAAAACTCCGTAAAAATGGCAATTTTGGTCACTGTGAGGGTTTAAAAAGTGGTTATTCAACATGAGGCATGATCCAATTGACATTTTGAATCATTTTTGGTACAGTCCAAAAAATCGATTTTCGGATGAAAAAAGATGACTCCGGACATGTCGAACGTTCCCAAAATGGTCTATAATGATGAAATTTTAACATTTAATCTTTTGACTCTAAATGACTGTTGGATGTGAATTATGACTCTTTCTACTTAAAATAAGTGTGTTTAAAGTCATTTCTGTGCCTGAAACGGGTCAAAATTGAAGCTTTTGAGTAAGCAAAACTCTGTAAAAATGGCAATTTTGGTCACTGTGAGGGTTTAAAAAGTGGTTATTCAACATGAGGCATGATCCAATTGACATTTTGAATCATTTTTGGTACAGTCCAAAAAATCGATTTTCGGATGAAAAACGATGACTCCGGACATGTCGAACGTTCCCAAAATGGTCTATAATGATGAAATTTTAACATTTAATCTTTTGACTCTAAATGACTGTTGGATGTGAATTATGACTTTTTCAACTAAAATAAGTGTGTTTAAAGTCATTTCTGTGACTGAAACGGGTCAAAATTGAAGCTTTTGAGTAAGCAAAACTCTGTAAAAATGGCCATTTTGGTCACTGTGAGGGTTTAAAAAGTGGTTATTCAACATGAGGCACGATCCAATTGACATTTTGAATCATTTTTGGTACAGTCCAAAAAATCAATTTTCGGATGAAAAACGATGACTCCGGACATGTCGAACGTTCCCAAAATGGTCTATAATGATGAAATTTTAACATTTAATCTTTTGACTCTAAATGACTGTTGGATGTGAATTATGACTTTTTCAACTAAAATAAGTGTGTTTAAAGTCATTTCTGTGACTGAAACGGGTAAAAATTGAAGCTTTTGAGTAAGCAAAACTCTGTAAAAATGGCAATTTTGGTCCCTGTGAGGGTTTAAAAAGTGGTTATTCAACATGAGGCATGATCCAATTGACATTTTGAATCATTTTTGGTACAGTCCAAAAAATCAATTTTCGGATGAAAAACGATGACTCCGGACATGTCGAACGTTCCCAAAATGGTCTATAATGATGACATTTTAACATTTAATCTTTTGACTCTAAATGACTGTTGGATGTGAATTATGACTTTTTCAACTAAAATAAGTGTGTTTAAAGTCATTTCTGTGCCTGAAACGGGTCAAAATTGAAGCTTTTGAGTAAGCAAAACTCTGTAAAAATGGCAATTTTGGTCACTGTGAGGGTTTAAAAAGTGGTTATTCAACATGAGGCATGATCCAATTGACATTTTGAATCATTTTTGGTACAGTCCAAAAAATCGATTTTCGGATGAAAAACGATGACTCCGGACATGTCGAACGTTCCCAAAATGGTCTATAATGATGAAATTTTAACATTTAATCTTTTGACTCTAAATGACTGTTGGATGTGAATTATGACTTTTTCAACTAAAATAAGTGTGTTTAAAGTCATTTCTGTGACTGAAACGGGTCAAAATTGAAGCTTTTGAGTAAGCAAAACTCTGTAAAAATGGCCATTTTGGTCACTGTGAGGGTTTAAAAAGTGGTTATTCAACATGAGGCACGATCCAATTGACATTTTGAATAATTTTTGGTACAGTCCAAAAAATCAATTTTCGGATGAAAAACGATGACTCCGGACATGTCGAACGTTCCCAAAATGGTCTATAATGATGAAATTTTAACATTTAATCTTTTGACTCTAAATGACTGTTGGATGTGAATTATGACTTTTTCTACTTAAAATAAGTGTGTTTAAAGTCATTTCTGTGCCTGAAACGGGTCAAAATTGAAGCTTTTGAGTAAGCAAAACTCTGTAAAAATGGCCATTTTGGTCACTGTGAGGGTTTAAAAAGTGGTTATTCAACATGAGGCACAATCCAATTGACATTTTGAATCATTTTTGGTACAGTCCAAAAAATCAATTTTCGGATGAAAAACGATGACTCCGGACATGTCGAACGTTCCCAAAATGGTCTATAATGATGAAATTTTAACATTTAATCTTTTTACTCTAAATGACTGTTGGATGTGAATTAAGACTTTTTCAACTAAAATAAGTGTGTTTAAAGTCATTTCTGTGACTGAAACGGGTCAAAATTGAAGCTTTTGAGTAAGCAAAACTCTGTAAAAATGGCCATTTTGGTCACTGTGAGGGTTTAAAAAGTGGTTATTCAACATGAGGCATGATCCAATTGACATTTTGAATCATTTTTGGTACAGTCCAAAAAATCGATTTTCGGATGAAAAACGATGACTCCGGACATGTCGAACGTTCCCAAAATGGTCTATAATGATGAAATTTTAACATTTAATCTTTTGACTCTAAATGACTGTTGGATGTGAATTATGACTTTTTCAACTAAAATAAGTGTGTTTAAAGTAATTTTTGTGACTGAAACGGGTCAAAATTGAAGCTTTTGAGTAATCAAAACTCTGTAAAAATGGCAATTTTGGTCACTGTGAGGGTTTAAAAAGTGGTTATTCAACATGAGGCATGATCCAATTGACATTTTGAATCATTTTTGGTACAGTCCAAAAAATCGATTTTCGGATGAAAAACGATGACTCCGGACATGTCGAACGTTCCCAAAATGGTCTATAATGATGAAATTTTAACATTTAATCTTTTGACTCTAAATGACTGTTGGATGTGAATTATGACTTTTTCAACTAAAATAAGTGTGTTTAAAGTCATTTCTGTGCCTGAAACGGGTCAAAATTGAAGCTTTTGAGTAAGCAAAACTCTGTAAAAATGGCAATTTTGGTCACTGTGAGGGTTTAAAAAGTGGTTATTCAACATGAGGCATGATCCAATTGACATTTTGAATCATTTTTGGTACAGTCCAAAAAATCGATTTTCGGATGAAAAACGATGACTCCGGACATGTCGAACGTTCCCAAAATGGTCTATAATGATGAAATTTTAACATTTAATCTTTTGACTCTAAATGACTGTTGGATGTGAATTATGACTTTTTCAACTAAAATAAGTGTGTTTAAAGTCATTTCTGTGACTGAAACGGGTCAAAATTGAAGCTTTTGAGTAAGCAAAACTCTGTAAAAATGGCCATTTTGGTCACTGTGAGGGTTTAAAAAGTGGTTATTCAACATGAGGCACGATCCAATTGACATTTTGAATCATTTTTGGTACAGTCCAAAAAATCAATTTTCGGATGAAAAACGATGACTCCGGACATGTCGAACGTTCCCAAAATGGTCTATAATGATGACATTTTAACATTTAATCTTTTGACTCTAAATGACTGTTGGATGTGAATTATGACTTTTTCAACTAAAATAAGTGTGTTTAAAGTCATTTCTGTGCCTGAAACGGGTCAAAATTGAAGCTTTTGAGTAAGCAAAACTCCGTAAAAATGGCAATTTTGGTCACTGTGAGGGTTTAAAAAGTGGTTATTCAACATGAGGCATGATCCAATTGACATTTTGAATCATTTTTGGTACAGTCCAAAAAATCGATTTTCGGATGAAAAAAGATGACTCCGGACATGTCGAACGTTCCCAAAATGGTCTATAATGATGAAATTTTAACATTTAATCTTTTGACTCTAAATGACTGTTGGATGTGAATTATGACTCTTTCTACTTAAAATAAGTGTGTTTAAAGTCATTTCTGTGCCTGAAACGGGTCAAAATTGAAGCTTTTGAGTAAGCAAAACTCTGTAAAAATGGCAATTTTGGTCACTGTGAGGGTTTAAAAAGTGGTTATTCAACATGAGGCATGATCCAATTGACATTTTGAATCATTTTTGGTACAGTCCAAAAAATCGATTTTCGGATGAAAAACGATGACTCCGGACATGTCGAACGTTCCCAAAATGGTCTATAATGATGAAATTTTAACATTTAATCTTTTGACTCTAAATGACTGTTGGATGTGAATTATGACTTTTTCAACTAAAATAAGTGTGTTTAAAGTCATTTCTGTGACTGAAACGGGTCAAAATTGAAGCTTTTGAGTAAGCAAAACTCTGTAAAAATGGCCATTTTGGTCACTGTGAGGGTTTAAAAAGTGGTTATTCAACATGAGGCACGATCCAATTGACATTTTGAATCATTTTTGGTACAGTCCAAAAAATCAATTTTCGGATGAAAAACGATGACTCCGGACATGTCGAACGTTCCCAAAATGGTCTATAATGATGAAATTTTAACATTTAATCTTTTGACTCTAAATGACTGTTGGATGTGTGAATTATGACTTTTTCAACTAAAATAAGTGTGTTTAAAGTCATTTCTGTGACTGAAACGGGTAAAAATTGAAGCTTTTGAGTAAGCAAAACTCTGTAAAAATGGCAATTTTGGTCCCTGTGAGGGTTTAAAAAGTGGTTATTCAACATGAGGCATGATCCAATTGACATTTTGAATCATTTTTGGTACAGTCCAAAAAATCAATTTTCGGATGAAAAACGATGACTCCGGACATGTCGAACGTTCCCAAAATGGTCTATAATGATGACATTTTAACATTTAATCTTTTGACTCTAAATGACTGTTGGATGTGAATTATGACTTTTTCAACTAAAATAAGTGTGTTTAAAGTCATTTCTGTGCCTGAAACGGGTCAAAATTGAAGCTTTTGAGTAAGCAAAACTCTGTAAAAATGGCAATTTTGGTCACTGTGAGGGTTTAAAAAGTGGTTATTCAACATGAGGCATGATCCAATTGACATTTTGAATCATTTTTGGTACAGTCCAAAAAATCGATTTTCGGATGAAAAACGATGACTCCGGACATGTCGAACGTTCCCAAAATGGTCTATAATGATGAAATTTTAACATTTAATCTTTGACTCTAAATGACTATTGGATGTGAATTATGACTTTTTCAACTAAAATAAGTGTGTTTAAAGTCATTTCTGTGCCTGAAACGGGTCAAAATTGAAGCTTTTGAGTAAGCAAAACTCTGTAAAAATGGCAATTTTGGTCACTGTGAGGGTTTAAAAAGTGGTTATTCAACATGAGGCATGATCCAATTGACATTTTGAATCATTTTTGGTACAGTCCAAAAAATCGATTTTCGGATGAAAAACGATGACTCCGGACATGTCGAACGTTCCCAAAATTGTCTATAATGATGAAATTTTAACATTTAATCTTTTGACTCTAAATGACTGTTGGATGTGAATTATGACTTTTTCAACTAAAATAAGTGTGTTTAAAGTAATTTTTGTGACTGAAACGGGTCAAAATTGAAGCTTTTGAGTAATCAAAACTCTGTAAAAATGGCAATTTTGGTCACTGTGAGGGTTTAAAAGTGGTTATTCAACATGAGGCATGATCCAATTGACATTTTGAATCATTTTTGGTACAGTCCAAAAAATCGATTTTCGGATGAAAAACGATGACTCCGGACATGTCGAACGTTCCCAAAATGGTCTATAAGGATGAAATTTTAACATTTAATCTTTTGACTCTAAATGACTGTTGGATGTGAATTATGACTCTTTCTACTTAAAATAAGTGTGTTTAAAGTCATTTCTGTGCCTGAAACGGGTCAAAATTGAAGCTTTTGAGTAAGCAAAACTCTGTAAAAATGGCAATTTTGGTCACTGTGAGGGTTTAAAAAGTGGTTATTCAACATGAGGCATGATCCAATTGACATTTTGAATCATTTTTGGTACAGTCCAAAAAATCGATTTTCGGATGAAAAACGATGACTCCGGACATGTCGAACGTTCCCAAAATGGTCTATAATGATGAAATTTTAACATTTAATCTTTTGACTCTAAATGACTGTTGGATGTGAATTATGACTTTTTCAACTAAAATAAGTGTGTTTAAAGTAATTTCTGTGACTGAAACGGGTCAAAATTGAAGCTTTTGAGTAAGCAAAACTCTGTAAAAATGGCCATTTTGGTCACTGTGAGGGTTTAAAAAGTGGTTATTCAACATGAGGCACGATCCAATTGACATTTTGAATCATTTTTGGTACAGTCCAAAAAATCAATTTTCGGATGAAAAACGATGACTCCGGACATGTCGAACGTTCCCAAAATGGTCTATAATGATGAAATTTTAACATTTAATCTTTTGACTCTAAATGACTGTTGGATGTGAATTATGACTTTTTCAACTAAAATAAGTGTGTTTAAAGTCATTTCTGTGACTGAAACGGGTAAAAATTGAAGCTTTTGAGTAAGCAAAACTCTGTAAAAATGGCAATTTTGGTCCCTGTGAGGGTTTAAAAAGTGGTTATTCAACATGAGGCATGATCCAATTGACATTTTGAATCATTTTTGGTACAGTCCAAAAAATCAATTTTCGGATGAAAAACGATGACTCCGGACATGTCGAACGTTCCCAAAATGGTCTATAATGATGACATTTTAACATTTAATCTTTTGACTCTAAATGACTGTTGGATGTGAATTATGACTTTTTCAACTAAAATAAGTGTGTTTAAAGTCATTTCTGTGCCTGAAACGGGTCAAAATTGAAGCTTTTGAGTAAGCAAAACTCTGTAAAAATGGCAATTTTGGTCACTGTGAGGGTTTAAAAAGTGGTTATTCAACATGAGGCATGATCCAATTGACATTTTGAATCATTTTTGGTACAGTCCAAAAAATCGATTTTCGGATGAAAAACGATGACTCCGGACATGTCGAACGTTCCCAAAATGGTCTATAATGATGAAATTTTAACATTTAATCTTTTGACTCTAAATGACTATTGGATGTGAATTATGACTTTTTCAACTAAAATAAGTGTGTTTAAAGTCATTTCTGTGCCTGAAACGGGTCAAAATTGAAGCTTTTGAGTAAGCAAAACTCTGTAAAAATGGCAATTTTGGTCACTGTGAGGGTTTAAAAAGTGGTTATTCAACATGAGGCATGATCCAATTGACATTTTGAATCATTTTTGGTACAGTCCAAAAAATCGATTTTCGGATGAAAAACGATGACTCCGGACATGTCGAACGTTCCCAAAATTGTCTATAATGATGAAATTTTAACATTTAATCTTTTGACTCTAAATGACTGTTGGATGTGAATTATGACTTTTTCAACTAAAATAAGTGTGTTTAAAGTAATTTTTGTGACTGAAACGGGTCAAAATTGAAGCTTTTGAGTAATCAAAACTCTGTAAAAATGGCAATTTTGGTCACTGTGAGGGTTTAAAAAGTGGTTATTCAACATGAGGCATGATCCAATTGACATTTTGAATCATTTTTGGTACAGTCCAAAAAATCGATTTTCGGATGAAAAACGATGACTCCGGACATGTCGAACGTTCCCAAAATGGTCTATAAGGATGAAATTTTAACATTTAATCTTTTGACTCTAAATGACTGTTGGATGTGAATTATGACTCTTTCTACTTAAAATAAGTGTGTTTAAAGTCATTTCTGTGCCTGAAACGGGTCAAAATTGAAGCTTTTGAGTAAGCAAAACTCTGTAAAAATGGCAATTTTGGTCACTGTGAGGGTTTAAAAAGTGGTTATTCAACATGAGGCATGATCCAATTGACATTTTGAATCATTTTTGGTACAGTCCAAAAAATCGATTTTCGGATGAAAAACGATGACTCCGGACATGTCGAACGTTCCCAAAATGGTCTATAATGATGAAATTTTAACATTTAATCTTTTGACTCTAAATGACTGTTGGATGTGAATTATGACTTTTTCAACTAAAATAAGTGTGTTTAAAGTAATTTCTGTGACTGAAACGGGTCAAAATTGAAGCTTTTGAGTAAGCAAAACTCTGTAAAAATGGCCATTTTGGTCACTGTGAGGGTTTAAAAAGTGGTTATTCAACATGAGGCACGATCCAATTGACATTTTGAATCATTTTTGGTACAGTCCAAAAAATCAATTTTCGGATGAAAAACGATGACTCCGGACTTGTCGAACGTTCCCAAAATGGTCTATAATGATGAAATTTTAACATTTAATCTTTTGACTCTAAATGACTGTTGGATGTGAATTATGACTTTTTCAACTAAAATAAGTGTGTTTAAAGTCATTTCTGTGACTGAAACGGGTAAAAATTGAAGCTTTTGAGTAAGCAAAACTCTGTAAAAATGGCAATTTTGGTCCCTGTGAGGGTTTAAAAAGTGGTTATTCAACATGAGGCATGATCCAATTGACATTTTGAATCATTTTTGGTACAGTCCAAAAAATCAATTTTCGGATGAAAAACGATGACTCCGGACATGTCGAACGTTCCCAAAATGGTCTATAATGATGACATTTTAACATTTAATCTTTTGACTCTAAATGACTGTTGGATGTGAATTATGACTTTTTCAACTAAAATAAGTGTGTTTAAAGTCATTTCTGTGCCTGAAACGGGTCAAAATTGAAGCTTTTGAGTAAGCAAAACTCTGTAAAAATGGCAATTTTGGTCACTGTGAGGGTTTAAAAAGTGGTTATTCAACATGAGGCATGATCCAATTGACATTTTGAATCATTTTTGGTACAGTCCAAAAAATCGATTTTCGGATGAAAAACGATGACTCCGGACATGTCGAACGTTCCCAAAATGGTCTATAATGATGAAATTTTAACATTTAATCTTTTGACTCTAAATGACTGTTGGATGTGAATTATGACTTTTTCAACTAAAATAAGTGTGTTTAAAGTCATTTCTGTGACTGAAACGGGTCAAAATTGAAGCTTTTGAGTAAGCAAAACTCTGTAAAAATGGCCATTTTGGTCACTGTGAGGGTTTAAAAAGTGGTTATTCAACATGAGGCACGATCCAATTGACATTTTGAATAATTTTTGGTACAGTCCAAAAAATCAATTTTCGGATGAAAAACGATGACTCCGGACATGTCGAACGTTCCCAAAATGGTCTATAATGATGAAATTTTAACATTTAATCTTTTGACTCTAAATGACTGTTGGATGTGAATTATGACTTTTTCTACTTAAAATAAGTGTGTTTAAAGTCATTTCTGTGCCTGAAACGGGTCAAAATTGAAGCTTTTGAGTAAGCAAAACTCTGTAAAAATGGCCATTTTGGTCACTGTGAGGGTTTAAAAAGTGGTTATTCAACATGAGGCACAATCCAATTGACATTTTGAATCATTTTTGGTACAGTCCAAAAAATCAATTTTCGGATGAAAAACGATGACTCCGGACATGTCGAACGTTCCCAAAATGGTCTATAATGATGAAATTTTAACATTTAATCTTTTTACTCTAAATGACTGTTGGATGTGAATTATGACTTTTTCAACTAAAATAAGTGTGTTTAAAGTCATTTCTGTGACTGAAACGGGTCAAAATTGAAGCTTTTGAGTAAGCAAAACTCTGTAAAAATGGCCATTTTGGTCACTGTGAGGGTTTAAAAAGTGGTTATTCAACATGAGGCATGATCCAATTGACATTTTGAATCATTTTTGGTACAGTCCAAAAAATCGATTTTCGGATGAAAAACGATGACTCCGGACATGTCGAACGTTCCCAAAATGGTCTATAATGATGAAATTTTAACATTTAATCTTTTGACTCTAAATGACTGTTGGATGTGAATTATGACTTTTTCAACTAAAATAAGTGTGTTTAAAGTCATTTCTGTGCCTGAAACGGGTCAAAATTGAAGCTTTTGAGTAAGCAAAACTCTGTAAAAATGGCAATTTTGGTCACTGTGAGGGTTTAAAAAGTGGTTATTCAACATGAGGCATGATCCAATTGACATTTTGAATCATTTTTGGTACAGTCCAAAAAATCGATTTTCGGATGAAAAACGATGACTCCGGACATGTCGAACGTTCCCAAAATGGTCTATAATGATGAAATTTTAACATTTAATCTTTTGACTCTAAATGACTGTTGGATGTGAATTATGACTTTTTCAACTAAAATAAGTGTGTTTAAAGTCATTTCTGTGACTGAAACGGGTCAAAATTGAAGCTTTTGAGTAAGCAAAACTCTGTAAAAATGGCCATTTTGGTCACTGTGAGGGTTTAAAAAGTGGTTATTCAACATGAGGCACGATCCAATTGACATTTTGAATCATTTTTGGTACAGTCCAAAAAATCAATTTTCGGATGAAAAACGATGACTCCGGACATGTCGAACGTTCCCAAAATGGTCTATAATGATGAAATTTTAACATTTAATCTTTTGACTCTAAATGACTGTTGGATGTGAATTATGACTTTTTCAACTAAAATAAGTGTGTTTAAAGTCATTTCTGTGACTGAAACGGGTAAAAATTGAAGCTTTTGAGTAAGCAAAACTCTGTAAAAATGGCAATTTTGGTCCCTGTGAGGGTTTAAAAAGTGGTTATTCAACATGAGGCATGATCCAATTGACATTTTGAATCATTTTTGGTACAGTCCAAAAAATCAATTTTCGGATGAAAAACGATGACTCCGGACATGTCGAACGTTCCCAAAATGGTCTATAATGATGACATTTTAACATTTAATCTTTTGACTCTAAATGACTGTTGGATGTGAATTATGACTTTTTCAACTAAAATAAGTGTGTTTAAAGTCATTTCTGTGCCTGAAACGGGTCAAAATTGAAGCTTTTGAGTAAGCAAAACTCCGTAAAAATGGCAATTTTGGTCACTGTGAGGGTTTAAAAAGTGGTTATTCAACATGAGGCATGATCCAATTGACATTTTGAATCATTTTTGGTACAGTCCAAAAAATCGATTTTCGGATGAAAAAAGATGACTCCGGACATGTCGAACGTTCCCAAAATGGTCTATAATGATGAAATTTTAACATTTAATCTTTTGACTCTAAATGACTGTTGGATGTGAATTATGACTCTTTCTACTTAAAATAAGTGTGTTTAAAGTCATTTCTGTGCCTGAAACGGGTCAAAATTGAAGCTTTTGAGTAAGCAAAACTCTGTAAAAATGGCAATTTTGGTCACTGTGAGGGTTTAAAAAGTGGTTATTCAACATGAGGCATGATCCAATTGACATTTTGAATCATTTTTGGTACAGTCCAAAAAATCGATTTTCGGATGAAAAACGATGACTCCGGACATGTCGAACGTTCCCAAAATGGTCTATAATGATGAAATTTTAACATTTAATCTTTTGACTCTAAATGACTGTTGGATGTGAATTATGACTTTTTCAACTAAAATAAGTGTGTTTAAAGTCATTTCTGTGACTGAAACGGGTCAAAATTGAAGCTTTTGAGTAAGCAAAACTCTGTAAAAATGGCCATTTTGGTCACTGTGAGGGTTTAAAAAGTGGTTATTCAACATGAGGCACGATCCAATTGACATTTTGAATCATTTTTGGTACAGTCCAAAAAATCAATTTTCGGATGAAAAACGATGACTCCGGACATGTCGAACGTTCCCAAAATGGTCTATAATGATGAAATTTTAACATTTAATCTTTTGACTCTAAATGACTGTTGGATGTGAATTATGACTTTTTCAACTAAAATAAGTGTGTTTAAAGTCATTTCTGTGACTGAAACGGGTAAAAATTGAAGCTTTTGAGTAAGCAAAACTCTGTAAAAATGGCAATTTTGGTCCCTGTGAGGGTTTAAAAAGTGGTTATTCAACATGAGGCATGATCCAATTGACATTTTGAATCATTTTTGGTACAGTCCAAAAAATCAATTTTCGGATGAAAAACGATGACTCCGGACATGTCGAACGTTCCCAAAATGGTCTATAATGATGACATTTTAACATTTAATCTTTTGACTCTAAATGACTGTTGGATGTGAATTATGACTTTTTCAACTAAAATAAGTGTGTTTAAAGTCATTTCTGTGCCTGAAACGGGTCAAAATTGAAGCTTTTGAGTAAGCAAAACTCTGTAAAAATGGCAATTTTGGTCACTGTGAGGGTTTAAAAAGTGGTTATTCAACATGAGGCATGATCCAATTGACATTTTGAATCATTTTTGGTACAGTCCAAAAAATCGATTTTCGGATGAAAAACGATGACTCCGGACATGTCGAACGTTCCCAAAATGGTCTATAATGATGAAATTTTAACATTTAATCTTTTGACTCTAAATGACTGTTGGATGTGAATTATGACTTTTTCTACTTAAAATAAGTGTGTTTAAAGTCATTTCTGTGCCTGAAACGGGTCAAAATTGAAGCTTTTGAGTAAGCAAAACTCTGTAAAAATGGCAATTTTGGTCACTGTGAGGGTTTAAAAAGTGGTTATTAAACATGAGGCATGATCCAATTGACATTTTGAATCATTTTTGGTACAGTCCAAAAAATCAATTTTCGGATGAAAAACGATGACTCCGGACATGTCGAACGTTCCCAAAATGGTCTATAATGATGAAATTTTAACATTTAATCTTTTGACTCTAAATGACTGTTGGATGTGAATTATGACTTTTTCAACTAAAATAAGTGTGTTTAAAGTCATTTCTGTGACTGAAACGGGTAAAAATTGAAGCTTTTGAGTAAGCAAAACTCTGTAAAAATGGCAATTTTGGTCCCTGTGAGGGTTTAAAAAGTGGTTATTCAACATGAGGCATGATCCAATTGACATTTTGAATCATTTTTGGTACAGTCCAAAAAAATCAATTTTCGGATGAAAAACGATGACTCCGGACATGTCGAACGTTCCCAAAATGGTCTATAATGATGACATTTTAACATTTAATCTTTTGACTCTAAATGACTGTTGGATGTGAATTATGACTTTTTCAACTAAAATAAGTGTGTTTAAAGTCATTTCTGTGCCTGAAACGGGTCAAAATTGAAGCTTTTGAGTAAGCAAAACTCCGTAAAAATGGCAATTTTGGTCACTGTGAGGGTTTAAAAAGTGGTTATTCAACATGAGGCATGATCCAATTGACATTTTGAATCATTTTTGGTACAGTCCAAAAAATCGATTTTCGGATGAAAAAAGATGACTCCGGACATGTCGAACGTTCCCAAAATGGTCTATAATGATGAAATTTTAACATTTAATCTTTTGACTCTAAATGACTGTTGGATGTGAATTATGACTCTTTCTACTTAAAATAAGTGTGTTTAAAGTCATTTCTGTGCCTGAAACGGGTCAAAATTGAAGCTTTTGAGTAAGCAAAACTCTGTAAAAATGGCAATTTTGGTCACTGTGAGGGTTTAAAAAGTGGTTATTCAACATGAGGCATGATCCAATTGACATTTTGAATCATTTTTGGTACAGTCCAAAAAATCGATTTTCGGATGAAAAACGATGACTCCGGACATGTCGAACGTTCCCAAAATGGTCTATAATGATGAAATTTTAACATTTAATCTTTTGACTCTAAATGACTGTTGGATGTGAATTATGACTTTTTCAACTAAAATAAGTGTGTTTAAAGTCATTTCTGTGACTGAAACGGGTCAAAATTGAAGCTTTTGAGTAAGCAAAACTCTGTAAAAATGGCCATTTTGGTCACTGTGAGGGTTTAAAAAGTGGTTATTCAACATGAGGCACGATCCAATTGACATTTTGAATCATTTTTGGTACAGTCCAAAAAATCAATTTTCGGATGAAAAACGATGACTCCGGACATGTCGAACGTTCCCAAAATGGTCTATAATGATGAAATTTTAACATTTAATCTTTTGACTCTAAATGACTGTTGGATGTGAATTATGACTTTTTCAACTAAAATAAGTGTGTTTAAAGTCATTTCTGTGACTGAAACGGGTAAAAATTGAAGCTTTTGAGTAAGCAAAACTCTGTAAAAATGGCAATTTTGGTCCCTGTGAGGGTTTAAAAAGTGGTTATTCAACATGAGGCATGATCCAATTGACATTTTGAATCATTTTTGGTACAGTCCAAAAAATCAATTTTCGGATGAAAAACGATGACTCCGGACATGTCGAACGTTCCCAAAATGGTCTATAATGATGACATTTTAACATTTAATCTTTTGACTCTAAATGACTGTTGGATGTGAATTATGACTTTTTCAACTAAAATAAGTGTGTTTAAAGTCATTTCTGTGCCTGAAACGGGTCAAAATTGAAGCTTTTGAGTAAGCAAAACTCTGTAAAAATGGCAATTTTGGTCACTGTGAGGGTTTAAAAAGTGGTTATTCAACATGAGGCATGATCCAATTGACATTTTGAATCATTTTTGGTACAGTCCAAAAAATCGATTTTCGGATGAAAAACGATGACTCCGGACATGTCGAACGTTCCCAAAATGGTCTATAATGATGAAATTTTAACATTTAATCTTTTGACTCTAAATGACTGTTGGATGTGAATTATGACTTTTTCAACTAAAATAAGTGTGTTTAAAGTCATTTCTGTGACTGAAACGGGTCAAAATTGAAGCTTTTGAGTAAGCAAACTCTGTAAAAATGGCCATTTTGGTCACTGTGAGGGTTTAAAAAGTGGTTATTCAACATGAGGCACGATCCAATTGACATTTTGAATAATTTTTGGTACAGTCCAAAAAATGAATTTTCGGATGAAAAACGATGACTCCGGACATGTCGAACGTTCCCAAAATGGTCTATAATGATGAAATTTTAACATTTAATCTTTGACTCTAAATGACTGTTGGATGTGAATTATGACTTTTTCTACTTAAAATAAGTGTGTTTAAAGTCATTTCTGTGCCTGAAACGGGTCAAAATTGAAGCTTTTGAGTAAGCAAAACTCTGTAAAAATGGCCATTTTGGTCACTGTGAGGGTTTAAAAAGTGGTTATTCAACATGAGGCACAATCCAATTGACATTTTGAATCATTTTTGGTACAGTCCAAAAAATCAATTTTCGGATGAAAAACGATGACTCCGGACATGTCGAACGTTCCCAAAATGGTCTATAATGATGAAATTTTAACATTTAATCTTTTTACTCTAAATGACTGTTGGATGTGAATTATGACTTTTTCAACTAAAATAAGTGTGTTTAAAGTCATTTCTGTGACTGAAACGGGTCAAAATTGAAGCTTTTGAGTAAGCAAAACTCTGTAAAAATGGCCATTTTGGTCACTGTGAGGGTTTAAAAAGTGGTTATTCAACATGAGGCATGATCCAATTGACATTTTGAATCATTTTTGGTACAGTCCAAAAAATCGATTTTCGGATGAAAAACGATGACTCCGGACATGTCGAACGTTCCCAAAATGGTCTATAATGATGAAATTTTAACATTTAATCTTTTGACTCTAAATGACTGTTGGATGTGAATTATGACTTTTTCAACTAAAATAAGTGTGTTTAAAGTAATTTTTGTGACTGAAACGGGTCAAAATTGAAGCTTTTGAGTAATCAAAACTCTGTAAAAATGGCAATTTTGGTCACTGTGAGGGTTTAAAAAGTGGTTATTCAACATGAGGCATGATCCAATTGACATTTTGAATCATTTTTGGTACAGTCCAAAAAATCGATTTTCGGATAAAAAACGATGACTCCGGACATGTCGAACGTTCCCAAAATGGTCTATAATGATGAAATTTTAACATTTAATCTTTTGACTCTAAATGACTGTTGGATGTGAATTATGACTTTTTCAACTAAAATAAGTGTGTTTAAAGTCATTTCTGTGCCTGAAACGGGTCAAAATTGAAGCTTTTGAGTAAGCAAAACTCTGTAAAAATGGCAATTTTGGTCACTGTGAGGGTTTAAAAAGTGGTTATTCAACATGAGGCATGATCCAATTGACATTTTGAATCATTTTTGGTACAGTCCAAAAAATCGATTTTCGGATGAAAAACGATGACTCCGGACATGTCGAACGTTCCCAAAATGGTCTATAATGATGAAATTTTAACATTTAATCTTTTGACTCTAAATGACTGTTGGATGTGAATTATGACTTTTTCAACTAAAATAAGTGTGTTTAAAGTCATTTCTGTGACTGAAACGGGTCAAAATTGAAGCTTTTGAGTAAGCAAAACTCTGTAAAAATGGCCATTTTGGTCACTGTGAGGGTTTAAAAAGTGGTTATTCAACATGAGGCACGATCCAATTGACATTTTGAATAATTTTTGGTACAGTCCAAAAAATGAATTTTCGGATGAAAAACGATGACTCCGGACATGTCGAACGTTCCCAAAATGGTCTATAATGATGAAATTTTAACATTTAATCTTTTGACTCTAAATGACTGTTGGATGTGAATTATGACTTTTTCAACTAAAATAAGTGTGTTTAAAGTCATTTCTGTGACTGAAACGGGTAAAAATTGAAGCTTTTGAGTAAGCAAAACTCTGTAAAAATGGCAATTTTGGTCCCTGTGAGGGTTTAAAAAGTGGTTATTCAACATGAGGCATGATCCAATTGACATTTTGAATCATTTTTGGTACAGTCCAAAAAATCAATTTTCGGATGAAAAACGATGACTCCGGACATGTCGAACGTTCCCAAAATGGTCTATAATGATGACATTTTAACATTTAATCTTTTGACTCTAAATGACTGTTGGATGTGAATTATGACTTTTTCAACTAAAATAAGTGTGTTTAAAGTCATTTCTGTGCCTGAAACGGGTCAAAATTGAAGCTTTTGAGTAAGCAAAACTCCGTAAAAATGGCAATTTTGGTCACTGTGAGGGTTTAAAAAGTGGTTATTCAACATGAGGCATGATCCAATTGACATTTTGAATCATTTTTGGTACAGTCCAAAAAATCGATTTTCGGATGAAAAAAGATGACTCCGGACATGTCGAACGTTCCCAAAATGGTCTATAATGATGAAATTTTAACATTTAATCTTTTGACTCTAAATGACTGTTGGATGTGAATTATGACTCTTTCTACTTAAAATAAGTGTGTTTAAAGTCATTTCTGTGCCTGAAACGGGTCAAAATTGAAGCTTTTGAGTAAGCAAAACTCTGTAAAAATGGCAATTTTGGTCACTGTGAGGGTTTAAAAAGTGGTTATTCAACATGAGGCATGATCCAATTGACATTTTGAATCATTTTTGGTACAGTCCAAAAAATCGATTTTCGGATGAAAAACGATGACTCCGGACATGTCGAACGTTCCCAAAATGGTCTATAATGATGAAATTTTAACATTTAATCTTTTGACTCTAAATGACTGTTGGATGTGAATTATGACTTTTTCAACTAAAATAAGTGTGTTTAAAGTCATTTCTGTGACTGAAACGGGTCAAAATTGAAGCTTTTGAGTAAGCAAAACTCTGTAAAAATGGCCATTTTGGTCACTGTGAGGGTTTAAAAAGTGGTTATTCAACATGAGGCACGATCCAATTGACATTTTGAATCATTTTTGGTACAGTCCAAAAAATCAATTTTCGGATGAAAAACGATGACTCCGGACATGTCGAACGTTCCCAAAATGGTCTATAATGATGAAATTTTAACATTTAATCTTTTGACTCTAAATGACTGTTGGATGTGAATTATGACTTTTTCAACTAAAATAAGTGTGTTTAAAGTCATTTCTGTGACTGAAACGGGTAAAAATTGAAGCTTTTGAGTAAGCAAAACTCTGTAAAAATGGCAATTTTGGTCCCTGTGAGGGTTTAAAAAGTGGTTATTCAACATGAGGCATGATCCAATTGACATTTTGAATCATTTTTGGTACAGTCCAAAAAATCAATTTTCGGATGAAAAACGATGACTCCGGACATGTCGAACGTTCCCAAAATGGTCTATAATGATGACATTTTAACATTTAATCTTTTGACTCTAAATGACTGTTGGATGTGAATTATGACTTTTTCAACTAAAATAAGTGTGTTTAAAGTCATTTCTGTGCCTGAAACGGGTCAAAATTGAAGCTTTTGAGTAAGCAAAACTCTGTAAAAATGGCAATTTTGGTCACTGTGAGGGTTTAAAAAGTGGTTATTCAACATGAGGCATGATCCAATTGACATTTTGAATCATTTTTGGTACAGTCCAAAAAATCGATTTTCGGATGAAAAACGATGACTCCGGACATGTCGAACGTTCCCAAAATGGTCTATAATGATGAAATTTTAACATTTAATCTTTTGACTCTAAATGACTATTGGATGTGAATTATGACTTTTTCAACTAAAATAAGTGTGTTTAAAGTCATTTCTGTGCCTGAAACGGGTCAAAATTGAAGCTTTTGAGTAAGCAAAACTCTGTAAAAATGGCAATTTTGGTCACTGTGAGGGTTTAAAAAGTGGTTATTCAACATGAGGCATGATCCAATTGACATTTTGAATCATTTTTGGTACAGTCCAAAAAATCGATTTTCGGATGAAAAACGATGACTCCGGACATGTCGAACGTTCCCAAAATTGTCTATAATGATGAAATTTTAACATTTAATCTTTTGACTCTAAATGACTGTTGGATGTGAATTATGACTTTTTCAACTAAAATAAGTGTGTTTAAAGTAATTTTTGTGACTTGAAACGGGTCAAAATTGAAGCTTTTGAGTAATCAAAACTCTGTAAAAATGGCAATTTTGGTCACTGTGAGGGTTTAAAAAGTGGTTATTCAACATGAGGCATGATCCAATTGACATTTTGAATCATTTTTGGTACAGTCCAAAAAATCGATTTTCGGATGAAAAACGATGACTCCGGACATGTCGAACGTTCCCAAAATGGTCTATAATGATGAAATTTTAACATTCAATCTTTTGACTCTAAATGACTGTTGGATGTGAATTATGACTTTTTCAACTAAAATAAGTGTGTTTAAAGTCATTTCTGTGCCTGAAACGGGTCAAAATTGAAGCTTTTGAGTAAGCAAAACTCTGTAAAAATGGCAATTTTGGTCACTGTGAGGGTTTAAAAAGTGGTTATTCAACATGAGGCATGATCCAATTGACATTTTGAATCATTTTTGGTACAGTCCAAAAAATCGATTTTCGGATGAAAAACGATGACTCCGGACATGTCGAACGTTCCCAAAATGGTCTATAATGATGAAATTTTAACATTTAATCTTTTGACTCTAAATGACTGTTGGATGTGAATTATGACTTTTTCAACTAAAATAAGTGTGTTTAAAGTCATTTCTGTGACTGAAACGGGTCAAAATTGAAGCTTTTGAGTAAGCAAAACTCTGTAAAAATGGCCATTTTGGTCACTGTGAGGGTTTAAAAAGTGGTTATTCAACATGAGGCACGATCCAATTGACATTTTGAATCATTTTTGGTACAGTCCAAAAAATCAATTTTCGGATGAAAAACGATGACTCCGGACATGTCGAACGTTCCCAAAATGGTCTATAATGATGAAATTTTAACATTTAATCTTTTGACTCTAAATGACTGTTGGATGTGAATTATGACTTTTTCAACTAAAATAAGTGTGTTTAAAGTCATTTCTGTGACTGAAACGGGTAAAAATTGAAGCTTTTGAGTAAGCAAAACTCTGTAAAAATGGCAATTTTGGTCCCTGTGAGGGTTTAAAAAGTGGTTATTCAACATGAGGCATGATCCAATTGACATTTTGAATCATTTTTGGTACAGTCCAAAAAAATCAATTTTCGGATGAAAAACGATGACTCCGGACATGTCGAACGTTCCCAAAATGGTCTATAATGATGACATTTTAACATTTAATCTTTTGACTCTAAATGACTGTTGGATGTGAATTATGACTTTTTCAACTAAAATAAGTGTGTTTAAAGTCATTTCTGTGCCTGAAACGGGTCAAAATTGAAGCTTTTGAGTAAGCAAAACTCCGTAAAAATGGCAATTTTGGTCACTGTGAGGGTTTAAAAAGTGGTTATTCAACATGAGGCATGATCCAATTGACATTTTGAATCATTTTTGGTACAGTCCAAAAAATCGATTTTCGGATGAAAAAAGATGACTCCGGACATGTCGAACGTTCCCAAAATGGTCTATAATGATGAAATTTTAACATTTAATCTTTTGACTCTAAATGACTGTTGGATGTGAATTATGACTCTTTCTACTTAAAATAAGTGTGTTTAAAGTCATTTCTGTGCCTGAAACGGGTCAAAATTGAAGCTTTTGAGTAAGCAAAACTCTGTAAAAATGGCAATTTTGGTCACTGTGAGGGTTTAAAAAGTGGTTATTCAACATGAGGCATGATCCAATTGACATTTTGAATCATTTTTGGTACAGTCCAAAAAATCGATTTTCGGATGAAAAACGATGACTCCGGACATGTCGAACGTTCCCAAAATGGTCTATAATGATGAAATTTTAACATTTAATCTTTTGACTCTAAATGACTGTTGGATGTGAATTATGACTTTTTCAACTAAAATAAGTGTGTTTAAAGTAATTTCTGTGACTGAAACGGGTCAAAATTGAAGCTTTTGAGTAAGCAAAACTCTGTAAAAATGGCCATTTTGGTCACTGTGAGGGTTTAAAAAGTGGTTATTCAACATGAGGCACGATCCAATTGACATTTTGAATCATTTTTGGTACAGTCCAAAAAATCAATTTTCGGATGAAAAACGATGACTCCGGACTTGTCGAACGTTCCCAAAATGGTCTATAATGATGAAATTTTAACATTTAATCTTTTGACTCTAAATGACTGTTGGATGTGAATTATGACTTTTTCAACTAAAATAAGTGTGTTTAAAGTCATTTCTGTGACTGAAACGGGTAAAAATTGAAGCTTTTGAGTAAGCAAAACTCTGTAAAAATGGCAATTTTGGTCCCTGTGAGGGTTTAAAAAGTGGTTATTCAACATGAGGCATGATCCAATTGACATTTTGAATCATTTTTGGTACAGTCCAAAAAAATCAATTTTCGGATGAAAAACGATGACTCCGGACATGTCGAACGTTCCCAAAATGGTCTATAATGATGACATTTTAACATTTAATCTTTTGACTCTAAATGACTGTTGGATGTGAATTATGACTTTTTCAACTAAAATAAGTGTGTTTAAAGTCATTTCTGTGCCTGAAACGGGTCAAAATTGAAGCTTTTGAGTAAGCAAAACTCCGTAAAAATGGCAATTTTGGTCACTGTGAGGGTTTAAAAAGTGGTTATTCAACATGAGGCATGATCCAATTGACATTTTGAATCATTTTTGGTACAGTCCAAAAAATCGATTTTCGGATGAAAAAAGATGACTCCGGACATGTCGAACGTTCCCAAAATGGTCTATAATGATGAAATTTTAACATTTAATCTTTTTGACTCTAAATGACTGTTGGATGTGAATTATGACTCTTTCTACTTAAAATAAGTGTGTTTAAAGTCATTTCTGTGCCTGAAACGGGTCAAAATTGAAGCTTTTGAGTAAGCAAAACTCTGTAAAAATGGCAATTTTGGTCACTGTGAGGGTTTAAAAAGTGGTTATTCAACATGAGGCATGATCCAATTGACATTTTGAATCATTTTTGGTACAGTCCAAAAAATCGATTTTCGGATGAAAAACGATGACTCCGGACAATGTCGAACGTTCCCAAAATGGTCTATAATGATGAAATTTTAACATTTAATCTTTTGACTCTAAATGACTGTTGGATGTGAATTATGACTTTTTCAACTAAAATAAGTGTGTTTAAAGTAATTTCTGTGACTGAAACGGGTCAAAATTGAAGCTTTTGAGTAAGCAAAACTCTGTAAAAATGGCCATTTTGGTCACTGTGAGGGTTTAAAAAAGTGGTTATTCAACATGAGGCACGATCCAATTGACATTTTGAATCATTTTTGGTACAGTCCAAAAAATCAATTTTCGGATGAAAAACGATGACTCCGGACTTGTCGAACGTTCCCAAAATGGTCTATAATGATGAAATTTTAACATTTAATCTTTTGACTCTAAATGACTGTTGGATGTGAATTATGACTTTTTCAACTAAAATAAGTGTGTTTAAAGTCATTTCTGTGACTGAAACGGGTAAAAATTGAAGCTTTTGAGTAAGCAAAACTCTGTAAAAATGGCAATTTTGGTCCCTGTGAGGGTTTAAAAAGTGGTTATTCAACATGAGGCATGATCCAATTGACATTTTGAATCATTTTTGGTACAGTCCAAAAAATCAATTTTCGGATGAAAAACGATGACTCCGGACATGTCGAACGTTCCCAAAATGGTCTATAATGATGACATTTTAACATTTAATCTTTTGACTCTAAATGACTGTTGCATGTGAATTATGACTTTTTCAACTAAAATAAGTGTGTTTAAAGTCATTTCTGTGCCTGAAACGGGTCAAAATTGAAGCTTTTGAGTAAGCAAAACTCTGTAAAAATGGCAATTTTGGTCACTGTGAGGGTTTAAAAAGTGGTTATTCAACATGAGGCATGATCCAATTGACATTTTGAATCATTTTTGGTACAGTCCAAAAAATCGATTTTCGGATGAAAAACGATGACTCCGGACATGTCGAACGTTCCCAAAATGGTCTATAATGATGAAATTTTAACATTTAATCTTTTGACTCTAAATGACTGTTGGATGTGAATTATGACTTTTTCAACTAAAATAAGTGTGTTTAAAGTCATTTCTGTGACTGAAACGGGTCAAAATTGAAGCTTTTGAGTAAGCAAAACTCTGTAAAAATGGCCATTTTGGTCACTGTGAGGGTTTAAAAAGTGGTTATTCAACATGAGGCACGATCCAATTGACATTTTGAATAATTTTTGGTACAGTCCAAAAAATCAATTTTCGGATGAAAAACGATGACTCCGGACATGTCGAACGTTCCCAAAATGGTCTATAATGATGAAATTTTAACATTTAATCTTTTGACTCTAAATGACTGTTGGATGTGAATTATGACTTTTTCAACTAAAATAAGTGTGTTTAAAGTCATTTCTGTGACTGAAACGGGTAAAAATTGAAGCTTTTGAGTAAGCAAAACTCTGTAAAAATGGCAATTTTGGTCCCTGTGAGGGTTTAAAAAGTGGTTATTCAACATGAGGCATGATCCAATTGACATTTTGAATCATTTTTGGTACAGTCCAAAAAATCAATTTTCGGATGAAAAACGATGACTCCGGACATGTCGAACGTTCCCAAAATGGTCTATAATGATGACATTTTAACATTTAATCTTTTGACTCTAAATGACTGTTGGATGTGAATTATGACTTTTTCAACTAAAATAAGTGTGTTTAAAGTCATTTCTGTGCCTGAAACGGGTCAAAATTGAAGCTTTTGAGTAAGCAAAACTCCGTAAAAATGGCAATTTTGGTCACTGTGAGGGTTTAAAAAGTGGTTATTCAACATGAGGCATGATCCAATTGACATTTTGAATCATTTTTGGTACAGTCCAAAAAATCGATTTTCGGATGAAAAAAGATGACTCCGGACATGTCGAACGTTCCCAAAATGGTCTATAATGATGAAATTTTAACATTTAATCTTTTGACTCTAAATGACTGTTGGATGTGAATTATGACTCTTTCTACTTAAAATAAGTGTGTTTAAAGTCATTTCTGTGCCTGAAACGGGTCAAAATTGAAGCTTTTGAGTAAGCAAAACTCTGTAAAAATGGCAATTTTGGTCACTGTGAGGGTTTAAAAAGTGGTTATTCAACATGAGGCATGATCCAATTGACATTTTGAATCATTTTTGGTACAGTCCAAAAAATCGATTTTCGGATGAAAAACGATGACTCCGGACATGTCGAACGTTCCCAAAATGGTCTATAATGATGAAATTTTAACATTTAATCTTTTGACTCTAAATGACTGTTGGATGTGAATTATGACTTTTTCAACTAAAATAAGTGTGTTTAAAGTCATTTCTGTGACTGAAACGGGTCAAAATTGAAGCTTTTGAGTAAGCAAAACTCTGTAAAAATGGCCATTTTGGTCACTGTGAGGGTTTAAAAAGTGGTTATTCAACATGAGGCACGATCCAATTGACATTTTGAATCATTTTTGGTACAGTCCAAAAAATCAATTTTCGGATGAAAAACGATGACTCCGGACATGTCGAACGTTCCCAAAATGGTCTATAATGATGAAATTTTAACATTTAATCTTTTGACTCTAAATGACTGTTGGATGTGAATTATGACTTTTTCAACTAAAATAAGTGTGTTTAAAGTCATTTCTGTGACTGAAACGGGTAAAAATTGAAGCTTTTGAGTAAGCAAAACTCTGTAAAAATGGCAATTTTGGTCCCTGTGAGGGTTTAAAAAGTGGTTATTCAACATGAGGCATGATCCAATTGACATTTTGAATCATTTTTGGTACAGTCCAAAAAATCAATTTTCGGATGAAAAACGATGACTCCGGACATGTCGAACGTTCCCAAAATGGTCTATAATGATGACATTTTAACATTTAATCTTTTGACTCTAAATGACTGTTGGATGTGAATTATGACTTTTTCAACTAAAATAAGTGTGTTTAAAGTCATTTCTGTGCCTGAAACGGGTCAAAATTGAAGCTTTTGAGTAAGCAAAACTCTGTAAAAATGGCAATTTTGGTCACTGTGAGGGTTTAAAAAGTGGTTATTCAACATGAGGCATGATCCAATTGACATTTTGAATCATTTTTGGTACAGTCCAAAAAATCGATTTTCGGATGAAAAACGATGACTCCGGACATGTCGAACGTTCCCAAAATGGTCTATAATGATGAAATTTTAACATTTAATCTTTTGACTCTAAATGACTATTGGATGTGAATTATGACTTTTTCAACTAAAATAAGTGTGTTTAAAGTCATTTCTGTGCCTGAAACGGGTCAAAATTGAAGCTTTTGAGTAAGCAAAACTCTGTAAAAATGGCAATTTTGGTCACTGTGAGGGTTTAAAAAGTGGTTATTCAACATGAGGCATGATCCAATTGACATTTTGAATCATTTTTGGTACAGTCCAAAAAATCGATTTTCGGATGAAAAACGATGACTCCGGACATGTCGAACGTTCCCAAAATTGTCTATAATGATGAAATTTTAACATTTAATCTTTTGACTCTAAATGACTGTTGGATGTGAATTATGACTTTTTCAACTAAAATAAGTGTGTTTAAAGTAATTTTTGTGACTGAAACGGGTCAAAATTGAAGCTTTTGAGTAATCAAAACTCTGTAAAAATGGCAATTTTGGTCACTGTGAGGGTTTAAAAAGTGGTTATTCAACATGAGGCATGATCCAATTGACATTTTGAATCATTTTTGGTACAGTCCAAAAAATCGATTTTCGGATGAAAAACGATGACTCCGGACATGTCGAACGTTCCCAAAATGGTCTATAATGATGAAATTTTAACATTTAATCTTTTGACTCTAAATGACTGTTGGATGTGAATTATGACTTTTTCAACTAAAATAAGTGTGTTTAAAGTCATTTCTGTGCCTGAAACGGGTCAAAATTGAAGCTTTTGAGTAAGCAAAACTCTGTAAAAATGGCAATTTTGGTCACTGTGAGGGTTTAAAAAGTGGTTATTCAACATGAGGCATGATCCAATTGACATTTTGAATCATTTTTGGTACAGTCCAAAAAATCGATTTTCGGATAAAAAACGATGACTCCGGACATGTCGAACGTTCCCAAAATGGTCTATAATGATGAAATTTTAACATTTAATCTTTTGACTCTAAATGACTGTTGGATGTGAATTATGACTTTTTCAACTAAAATAAGTGTGTTTAAAGTCATTTCTGTGACTGAAACGGGTCAAAATTGAAGCTTTTGAGTAAGCAAAACTCTGTAAAAATGGCCATTTTGGTCACTGTGAGGGTTTAAAAAGTGGTTATTCAACATGAGGCACGATCCAATTGACATTTTGAATCATTTTTGGTACAGTCCAAAAAATCAATTTTCGGATGAAAAACGATGACTCCGGACATGTCGAACGTTCCCAAAATGGTCTATAATGATGAAATTTTAACATTTAATCTTTTGACTCTAAATGACTGTTGGATGTGAATTATGACTTTTTCAACTAAAATAAGTGTGTTTAAAGTCATTTCTGTGACTGAAACGGGTAAAAATTGAAGCTTTTGAGTAAGCAAAACTCTGTAAAAATGGCAATTTTGGTCCCTGTGAGGGTTTAAAAAGTGGTTATTCAACATGAGGCATGATCCAATTGACATTTTGAATCATTTTTGGTACAGTCCAAAAAAATCAATTTTCGGATGAAAAACGATGACTCCGGACATGTCGAACGTTCCCAAAATGGTCTATAATGATGACATTTTAACATTTAATCTTTTGACTCTAAATGACTGTTGGATGTGAATTATGACTTTTTCAACTAAAATAAGTGTGTTTAAAGTCATTTCTGTGCCTGAAACGGGTCAAAATTGAAGCTTTTGAGTAAGCAAAACTCCGTAAAAATGGCAATTTTGGTCACTGTGAGGGTTTAAAAAGTGGTTATTCAACATGAGGCATGATCCAATTGACATTTTGAATCATTTTTGGTACAGTCCAAAAAATCGATTTTCGGATGAAAAAAGATGACTCCGGACATGTCGAACGTTCCCAAAATGGTCTATAATGATGAAATTTTAACATTTAATCTTTTGACTCTAAATGACTGTTGGATGTGAATTATGACTCTTTCTACTTAAAATAAGTGTGTTTAAAGTCATTTCTGTGCCTGAAACGGGTCAAAATTGAAGCTTTTGAGTAAGCAAAACTCTGTAAAAATGGCAATTTTGGTCACTGTGAGGGTTTAAAAAGTGGTTATTCAACATGAGGCATGATCCAATTGACATTTTGAATCATTTTTGGTACAGTCCAAAAAATCGATTTTCGGATGAAAAACGATGACTCCGGACATGTCGAACGTTCCCAAAATGGTCTATAATGATGAAATTTTAACATTTAATCTTTTGACTCTAAATGACTGTTGGATGTGAATTATGACTTTTTCAACTAAAATAAGTGTGTTTAAAGTAATTTCTGTGACTGAAACGGGTCAAAATTGAAGCTTTTGAGTAAGCAAAACTCTGTAAAAATGGCCATTTTGGTCACTGTGAGGGTTTAAAAAGTGGTTATTCAACATGAGGCACGATCCAATTGACATTTTGAATCATTTTTGGTACAGTCCAAAAAATCAATTTTCGGATGAAAAACGATGACTCCGGACTTGTCGAACGTTCCCAAAATGGTCTATAATGATGAAATTTTAACATTTAATCTTTTGACTCTAAATGACTGTTGGATGTGAATTATGACTTTTTCAACTAAAATAAGTGTGTTTAAAGTCATTTCTGTGACTGAAACGGGTAAAAATTGAAGCTTTTGAGTAAGCAAAACTCTGTAAAAATGGCAATTTTGGTCCCTGTGAGGGTTTAAAAAGTGGTTATTCAACATGAGGCATGATCCAATTGACATTTTGAATCATTTTTGGTACAGTCCAAAAAATCAATTTTCGGATGAAAAACGATGACTCCGGACATGTCGAACGTTCCCAAAATGGTCTATAATGATGACATTTTAACATTTAATCTTTTGACTCTAAATGACTGTTGGATGTGAATTATGACTTTTTCAACTAAAATAAGTGTGTTTAAAGTCATTTCTGTGCCTGAAACGGGTCAAAATTGAAGCTTTTGAGTAAGCAAAACTCTGTAAAAATGGCAATTTTGGTCACTGTGAGGGTTTAAAAAGTGGTTATTCAACATGAGGCATGATCCAATTGACATTTTGAATCATTTTTGGTACAGTCCAAAAAATCGATTTTCGGATGAAAAACGATGACTCCGGACATGTCGAACGTTCCCAAAATGGTCTATAATGATGAAATTTTAACATTTAATCTTTTGACTCTAAATGACTGTTGGATGTGAATTATGACTTTTTCAACTAAAATAAGTGTGTTTAAAGTCATTTCTGTGACTGAAACGGGTCAAAATTGAAGCTTTTGAGTAAGCAAAACTCTGTAAAAATGGCCATTTTGGTCACTGTGAGGGTTTAAAAAGTGGTTATTCAACATGAGGCACGATCCAATTGACATTTTGAATAATTTTTGGTACAGTCCAAAAAATCAATTTTCGGATGAAAAACGATGACTCCGGACATGTCGAACGTTCCCAAAATGGTCTATAATGATGAAATTTTAACATTTAATCTTTTGACTCTAAATGACTGTTGGATGTGAATTATGACTTTTTCTACTTAAAATAAGTGTGTTTAAAGTCATTTCTGTGCCTGAAACGGGTCAAAATTGAAGCTTTTGAGTAAGCAAAACTCTGTAAAAATGGCCATTTTGGTCACTGTGAGGGTTTAAAAAGTGGTTATTCAACATGAGGCACAATCCAATTGACATTTTGAATCATTTTTGGTACAGTCCAAAAAATCAATTTTCGGATGAAAAACGATGACTCCGGACATGTCGAACGTTCCCAAAATGGTCTATAATGATGAAATTTTAACATGTAATCTTTTTACTCTAAATGACTGTTGGATGTGAATTATGACTTTTTCAACTAAAATAAGTGTGTTTAAAGTCATTTCTGTGACTGAAACGGGTCAAAATTGAAGCTTTTGAGTAAGCAAAACTCTGTAAAAATGGCCATTTTGGTCACTGTGAGGGTTTAAAAAGTGGTTATTCAACATGAGGCATGATCCAATTGACATTTTGAATCATTTTTGGTACAGTCCAAAAAATCGATTTTCGGATGAAAAACGATGACTCCGGACATGTCGAACGTTCCCAAAATGGTCTATAATGATGAAATTTTAACATTTAATCTTTTGACTCTAAATGACTGTTGGATGTGAATTATGACTTTTTCAACTAAAATAAGTGTGTTTAAAGTCATTTCTGTGCCTGAAACGGGTCAAAATTGAAGCTTTTGAGTAAGCAAAACTCTGTAAAAATGGCAATTTTGGTCACTGTGAGGGTTTAAAAGTGGTTATTCAACATGAGGCATGATCCAATTGACATTTTGAATCATTTTTGGTACAGTCCAAAAAATCGATTTTCGGATGAAAAACGATGACTCCGGACATGTCGAACGTTCCCAAAATGGTCTATAATGATGAAATTTTAACATTTAATCTTTTGACTCTAAATGACTGTTGGATGTGAATTATGACTTTTTCAACTAAAATAAGTGTGTTTAAAGTCATTTCTGTGACTGAAACGGGTCAAAATTGAAGCTTTTGAGTAAGCAAAACTCTGTAAAAATGGCCATTTTGGTCACTGTGAGGGTTTAAAAAGTGGTTATTCAACATGAGGCACGATCCAATTGACATTTTGAATCATTTTTGGTACAGTCCAAAAAATCAATTTTCGGATGAAAAACGATGACTCCGGACATGTCGAACGTTCCCAAAATGGTCTATAATGATGAAATTTTAACATTTAATCTTTTGACTCTAAATGACTGTTGGATGTGAATTATGACTTTTTCAACTAAAATAAGTGTGTTTAAAGTCATTTCTGTGACTGAAACGGGTAAAAATTGAAGCTTTTGAGTAAGCAAAACTCTGTAAAAATGGCAATTTTGGTCCCTGTGAGGGTTTAAAAAGTGGTTATTCAACATGAGGCATGATCCAATTGACATTTTGAATCATTTTTGGTACAGTCCAAAAAATCAATTTTCGGATGAAAAACGATGACTCCGGACATGTCGAACGTTCCCAAAATGGTCTATAATGATGACATTTTAACATTTAATCTTTTGACTCTAAATGACTGTTGGATGTGAATTATGACTTTTTCAACTAAAATAAGTGTGTTTAAAGTCATTTCTGTGACTGAAACGGGTCAAAATTGAAGCTTTTGAGTAAGCAAAACTCTGTAAAAATGGCCATTTTGGTCACTGTGAGGGTTTAAAAAGTGGTTATTCAACATGAGGCACGATCCAATTGACATTTTGAATCATTTTTGGTACAGTCCAAAAAATCAATTTTCGGATGAAAAACGATGACTCCGGACATGTCGAACGTTCCCAAAATGGTCTATAATGATGAAATTTTAACATTTAATCTTTTGACTCTAAATGACTGTTGGATGTGAATTATGACTTTTTCAACTAAAATAAGTGTGTTTAAAGTCATTTCTGTGACTGAAACGGGTAAAAATTGAAGCTTTTGAGTAAGCAAAACTCTGTAAAAATGGCAATTTTGGTCCCTGTGAGGGTTTAAAAAGTGGTTATTCAACATGAGGCATGATCCAATTGACATTTTGAATCATTTTTGGTACAGTCCAAAAAATCAATTTTCGGATGAAAAACGATGACTCCGGACATGTCGAACGTTCCCAAAATGGTCTATAATGATGACATTTTAACATTTAATCTTTTGACTCTAAATGACTGTTGGATGTGAATTATGACTTTTTCAACTAAAATAAGTGTGTTTAAAGTCATTTCTGTGCCTGAAACGGGTCAAAATTGAAGCTTTTGAGTAAGCAAAACTCTGTAAAAATGGCAATTTTGGTCACTGTGAGGGTTTAAAAAGTGGTTATTCAACATGAGGCATGATCCAATTGACATTTTGAATCATTTTTGGTACAGTCCAAAAAATCGATTTTCGGATGAAAAACGATGACTCCGGACATGTCGAACGTTCCCAAAATGGTCTATAATGATGAAATTTTAACATTTAATCTTTTGACTCTAAATGACTGTTGGATGTGAATTATGACTTTTTCTACTTAAAATAAGTGTGTTTAAAGTCATTTCTGTGCCTGAAACGGGTCAAAATTGAAGCTTTTGAGTAAGCAAAACTCTGTAAAAATGGCAATTTTGGTCACTGTGAGGGTTTAAAAAGTGGTTATTAAACATGAGGCATGATCCAATTGACATTTTGAATCATTTTTGGTACAGTCCAAAAAATCAATTTTCGGATGAAAAACGATGACTCCGGACATGTCGAACGTTCCCAAAATGGTCTATAATGATGAAATTTTAACATTTAATCTTTTGACTCTAAATGACTGTTGGATGTGAATTATGACTTTTTCAACTAAAATAAGTGTGTTTAAAGTCATTTCTGTGACTGAAACGGGTCAAAATTGAAGCTTTTGAGTAAGCAAATCTCTGTAAAAATGGCCATTTTGGTCACTGTGAGGGTTTAAAAAGTGGTTATTCAACATGAGGCACGATCCAATTGACATTTTGAATCATTTTTGGTACAGTCCAAAAAATCAATTTTCGGATGAAAAACGATGACTCCGGACATGTCGAACGTTCCCAAAATGGTCTATAATGATGAAATTTTAACATTTAATCTTTTGACTCTAAATGACTGTTGGATGTGAATTATGACTTTTTCAACTAAAATAAGTGTGTTTAAAGTCATTTCTGTGACTGAAACAGGTCAAAATTGAAGCTTTTGAGTAAGCAAAACTCTGTAAAAATGGCAATTTTGGTCACTGTGAGGGATTAAAAAGTGGTTATTCAACATGAGGCATGATCCAATTGACATTTTGAATCATTTTTGGTACAGTCCAAAAAATCAATTTTCGGATGAAAAACGATGACTCCGGACATGTCGAACGTTCCCAAAATGGTCTATAATGATGAAATTTTAACATTTAATCTTTTGACTCTAAATGACTGTTGGATGTGAATTATGACTTTTTCAACTACAATAAGTGTGTTTAAATTCATTTCTGTGACTGAAACGGGTCAAAATTGAAGCTTTTGAGTAAGCAAAACTCTGTAAAAATGGCCATTTTGGTCACTGTGAGGGTTTAAAAAGTGGTTATTCAACATGAGGCACGATCCAATTGACATTTTGAATCATTTTTGGTACAGTCCAAAAAATCAATTTTCGGATGAAAAACGATGACTCCGGACATGTCGAACGTTCCCAAAATGGTCTATAATGATGAAATTTTAACATTTAATCTTTTGACTCTAAATGACTGTTGGATGTGAATTATGACTTTTTCAACTAAAATAAGTGTGTTTAAAGTCATTTCTGTGCCTGAAACGGGTCAAAATTGAAGCTTTTGAGTAAGCAAAACTCTGTAAAAATGGCAATTTTGGTCACTGTGAGGGTTTAAAAAGTGGTTATATAACATGAGGCACGATCCAATTGACATTTTGAATCATTTTTGGTACAGTCCAAAAAATCGATTTTCGGATGAAAAACGATGACTCCGGACATGTCGAACGTTCCCAAAATGGTCTATAATGATGAAATGTTAACATTTAATCTTTTGACTCTAAATGACTGTTGGATGTGAATTATGACTTTTTCAACTAAAATAAGTGTGTTTAAAGTCATTTCTGTGACTGAAACGGGTCAAAATTGAAGCTTTTGAGTAAGCAAAACTCTGTAAAAATGGCCATTTTGGTCACTGTGAGGGTTTAAAAAGTGGTTATTCAACATGAGGCACGATCCAATTGACATTTTGAATCATTTTTGGTACAGTCCAAAAAATCGATTTTCGGATGAAAAACGATGACTCCGGACATGTCGAACGTTCCCAAAATGGTCTATAATGATGACATTTTAACATTTAATCTTTTGACTCTAAATGACTGTTGGATGTGAATTATGACTTTTTCAACTAAAATAAGTGTGTTTAAATTCATTTCTGTGACTGAAACGGGTCAAAATTGAAGCTTTTGAGTAAGCAAAACTCTGTAAAAATGGCCATTTTGGTCACTGTGAGGGTTTAAAAAGTGGTTATTCAACATGAGGCACGATCCAATTGACATTTTGAATCATTTTTGGTACAGTCCAAAAAATCGATTTTCGGATGAAAAACGATGACTCCGGACATGTCGAACGTTCCCAAAATGGTCTATAATGATGAAATTTTAACATTTAATCTTTTGACTCTAAATGACTGTTGGATGTGAATTATGACTTTTTCAACTAAAATAAGTGTGTTTAAAGTCATTTCTGTGACTGAAACGGGTCAAAATTGAAGCTTTTGAGTAAGCAAAACTCTGTAAAAATGGCCATTTTGGTCACTGTGAGGGTTTAAAAAGTGGTTATTCAACATGAGGCACGATCCAATTGACATTTTGAATCATTTTTGGTACAGTCCAAAAAATCAATTTTCGGATGAAAAACGATGACTCCGGACATGTCGAACGTTCCCAAAATGGTCTATAATGATGAAATTTTAACATTTAATCTTTTGACTCTAAATGACTGTTGGATGTGAATTATGACTTTTTCAACTAAAATAAGTGTGTTTAAAGTCATTTCTGTGACTGAAACGGGTAAAAATTGAAGCTTTTGAGTAAGCAAAACTCTGTAAAAATGGCAATTTTGGTCCCTGTGAGGGTTTAAAAAGTGGTTATTCAACATGAGGCATGATCCAATTGACATTTTGAATCATTTTTGGTACAGTCCAAAAAATCGATTTTCGGATGAAAAACGATGACTCCGGACATGTCGAACGTTCCCAAAATGGTCTATAATGATGAAATTTTAACATTTAATCTTTTGACTCTAAATGACTGTTGGATGTGAATTATGACTTTTTCTACTTAAAATAAGTGTGTTTAAAGTCATTTCTGTGCCTGAAACGGGTCAAAATTGAAGCTTTTGAGTAAGCAAAACTCTGTAAAAATGGCAATTTTGGTCACTGTGAGGGTTTAAAAAGTGGTTATTCAACATGAGGCATGATCCAATTGACAATTTGAATCATTTTTGGTACAGTCCAAAAAATCAATTTTCGGATGAAAAACGATGACTCCGGACATGTCGAACGTTCCCAAAATGGTCTATAATGATGAAATTTTAACATTTAATCTTTTGACTCTAAATGACTGTTGGATGTGAATTATGACTTTTTCAACTAAAATAAGTGTGTTTAAAGTCATTTCTGTGACTGAAACGGGTCAAAATTGAAGCTTTTGAGTAAGCAAAACTCTGTGAAAATGGCCATTTTGGTCACTGTGAGGGTTTAAAAAGTGGTTATTCAACATGAGGCACGATCCAATTGACATTTTGAATCATTTTTGGTACAGTCCAAAAAATCAATTTTCGGATGAAAAACGATGACTCCGGACATGTCGAACGTTCCCAAAATGGTCTATAATGATGAAATTTTAACATTTAATCTTTTGACTCTAAATGACTGTTGGATGTGAATTATGGCTTTTTCAACTAAAATAAGTGTGTTTAAAGTCATTTCTGTGACTGAAACAGGTCAAAATTGAAGCTTTTGAGTAAGCAAAACTCTGTAAAAATGGCAACTTTGGTCACTGTGAGGGATTAAAAAGTGGTTATTCAACATGAGGCATGATCCAATTGACATTTTGAATCATTTTTGGTACAGTCCAAAAAATCGATTTTCGGATGAAAAACGATGACTCCGGACATGTCGAACGTTCCCAGAATGGTCTATAATGATGAAATTTTAACATTTAATCTTTTGACTCTAAATGACTGTTGGATGTGAATTATGACTTTTTCAACTACAATAAGTGTGTTTAAATTCATTTCTGTGACTGAAACGGGTCGAAATTGAAGCTTTTGAGTAAGCAAAACTCTGTAAAAATGGCCATTTTGGTCACTGTGAGGGTTTAAAAAGTGGTTATTCAACATGAGGCACGATCCAATTGACATTTTGAATCATTTTTGGTACAGTCCAAAAAATCAATTTTCGGATGAAAAACGATGACTCCGGACATGTCGAACGTTCCCAAAATGGTCTATAATGATGAAATTTCAACATTTAATCTTTTGACTCTAAATGACTGTTGGATGTGAATTATGACTTTTTCAACTAAAATAAGTGTGTTTAAAGTCATTTCTGTGCCTGAAACGGGTCAAAATTGAAGCTTTTGAGTAAGCAAAACTCTGTAAAAATGGCAATTTTGGTCACTGTGAGGGTTTAAAAAGTGGTTATTCAACATGAGGCACGATCCAATTGACATTTTGAATCATTTTTGGTACAGTCCAAAAAATCGATTTTCGGATGAAAAACGATGACTCCGGACATGTCGAACGTTCCCAAAATGGTCTATAATGATGAAATGTTAACATTTAATCTTTTGACTCTAAATGACTGTTGGATGTGAATTATGACTTTTTCAACTAAAATAAGTGTGTTTAAAGTCATTTCTGTGACTGAAACGGGTCAAAATTGAAGCTTTTGAGTAAGCAAAACTCTGTAAAAATGGCCGTTTTGGTCACTGTGAGGGTTTAAAAAGTGGTTATTCAACATGAGGCACGATCCAATTGACATTTTGAATCATTTTTGGTACAGTCCAAAAAATCGATTTTCGGATGAAAAACGATGACTCCGGACATGTCGAACGTTCCCAAAATGGTCTATAATGATGACATTTTAACATTTAATCTTTTGACTCTAAATGACTGTTGGATGTGAATTATGACTTTTTCAACTAAAATAAGTGTGTTTAAAGTAATTTCTGTGACTGAAACGGGTCAAAATTGAAGCTTTTGAGTAAGCAAAACTCTGTAAAAATGGCCATTTTGGTCACTGTGAGGGTTCAAAAAGTGGTTATTCAACATGAGGCACGATCCAATTGACATTTTGAATCATTTTTGGTACAGTCCAAAAAATCAATTTTCGGATGAAAAACGATGACTCCGGACATGTCGAACGTTCCCAAAATGGTCTATAATGATGAAATTTTAACATTTAATCTTTTGACTCTAAATGACTGTTGGATGTGAATTATGACTTTTTCAACTAAAATAAGTGTGTTTAAAGTCATTTCTGTGCCTGAAACGGGTCAAAATTGAAGCTTTTGAGTAAGCAAAACTCTGTAAAAATGGCAATTTTGGTCACTGTGAGGGTTTAAAAAGTGGTTATTCAACATGAGGCATGATCCAATTGACATTTTGAATCATTTTTGGTACAGTCCAAAAAATCGATTTTCGGATGAAAAACGATGACTCCGGACATGTCGAACGTTCCCAAAATGGTCTATAATGATGAAATTTTAACATTTAATCTTTTGACTCTAAATGACTGTTGGATGTGAATTATGACTTTTTCTACTTAAAATAAGTGTGTTTAAAGTCATTTCTGTGCCTGAAACGGGTCAAAATTGAAGCTTTTGAGTAAGCAAAACTCTGTAAAAATGGCCATTTTGGTCACTGTGAGGGTTTAAAAAGTGGTTATTCAACATGAGGCACAATCCAATTGACATTTTGAATCATTTTTGGTACAGTCCAAAAAATCAATTTTCGGATGAAAAACGATGACTCCGGACATGTCGAACGTTCCCAAAATGGTCTATAATGATGAAATTTTAACATTTAATCTTTTTACTCTAAATGACTGTTGGATGTGAATTATGACTTTTTCAACTAAAATAAGTGTGTTTAAAGTCATTTCTGTGACTGAAACGGGTCAAAATTGAAGCTTTTGAGTAAGCAAAACTCTGTAAAAATGGCCATTTTGGTCACTGTGAGGGTTTAAAAAGTGGTTATTCAACATGAGGCATGATCCAATTGACATTTTGAATCATTTTTGGTACAGTCCAAAAAATCGATTTTCGGATGAAAAACGATGACTCCGGACATGTCGAACGTTCCCAAAATGGTCTATAATGATGAAATTTTAACATTTAATCTTTTGACTCTAAATGACTGTTGGATGTGAATTATGACTTTTTCAACTAAAATAAGTGTGTTTAAAGTAATTTTTGTGACTGAAACGGGTCAAAATTGAAGCTTTTGAGTAATCAAAACTCTGTAAAAATGGCAATTTTGGTCACTGTGAGGGTTTAAAAAGTGGTTATTCAACATGAGGCATGATCCAATTGACATTTTGAATCATTTTTGGTACAGTCCAAAAAATCGATTTTCGGATGAAAAACGATGACTCCGGACATGTCGAACGTTCCCAAAATGGTCTATAATGATGAAATTTTAACATTTAATCTTTTGACTCTAAATGACTGTTGGATGTGAATTATGACTTTTTCAACTAAAATAAGTGTGTTTAAAGTCATTTCTGTGCCTGAAACGGGTCAAAATTGAAGCTTTTGAGTAAGCAAAACTCTGTAAAAATGGCAATTTTGGTCACTGTGAGGGTTTAAAAAGTGGTTATTCAACATGAGGCATGATCCAATTGACATTTTGAATCATTTTTGGTACAGTCCAAAAAATCGATTTTCGGATGAAAAACGATGACTCCGGACATGTCGAACGTTCCCAAAATGGTCTATAATGATGAAATTTTAACATTTAATCTTTTGACTCTAAATGACTGTTGGATGTGAATTATGACTTTTTCAACTAAAATAAGTGTGTTTAAAGTCATTTCTGTGCCTGAAACGGGTCAAAATTGAAGCTTTTGAGTAAGCAAAACTCTGTAAAAATGGCAATTTTGGTCACTGTGAGGGTTTAAAAAGTGGTTATATAACATGAGGCACGATCCAATTGACATTTTGAATCATTTTTGGTACAGTCCAAAAAATCGATTTTCGGATGAAAAACGATGACTCCGGACATGTCGAACGTTCCCAAAATGGTCTATAATGATGAAATGTTAACATTTAATCTTTTGACTCTAAATGACTGTTGGATGTGAATTATGACTTTTTCAACTAAAATAAGTGTGTTTAAAGTCATTTCTGTGACTGAAACGGGTCAAAATTGAAGCTTTTGAGTAAGCAAAACTCTGTAAAAATGGCCATTTTGGTCACTGTGAGGGTTTAAAAAGTGGTTATTCAACATGAGGCACGATCCAATTGACATTTTGAATCATTTTTGGTACAGTCCAAAAAATCGATTTTCGGATGAAAAACGATGACTCCGGACATGTCGAACGTTCCCAAAATGGTCTATAATGATGACATTTTAACATTTAATCTTTTGACTCTAAATGACTGTTGGATGTGAATTATGACTTTTTCAACTAAAATAAGTGTGTTTAAATTCATTTCTGTGACTGAAACGGGTCAAAATTGAAGCTTTTGAGTAAGCAAAACTCTGTAAAAATGGCCATTTTGGTCACTGTGAGGGTTTAAAAAGTGGTTATTCAACATGAGGCACGATCCAATTGACATTTTGAATCATTTTTGGTACAGTCCAAAAAATCAATTTTCGGATGAAAAACGATGACTCCGGACATGTCGAACGTTCCCAAAATGGTCTATAATGATGAAATTTTAACATTTAATCTTTTGACTCTAAATGACTGTTGGATGTGAATTATGACTTTTTCAACTAAAATAAGTGTGTTTAAAGTCATTTCTGTGACTGAAACGGGTCAAAATTGAAGCTTTTGAGTAAGCAAAACTCTGTAAAAATGGCCATTTTGGTCACTGTGAGGGTTTAAAAAGTGGTTATTCAACATGAGGCACGATCCAATTGACATTTTGAATCATTTTTGGTACAGTCCAAAAAATCAATTTTCGGATGAAAAACGATGACTCCGGACATGTCGAACGTTCCCAAAATGGTCTATAATGATGAAATTTTAACATTTAATCTTTTGACTCTAAATGACTGTTGGATGTGAATTATGACTTTTTCAACTAAAATAAGTGTGTTTAAAGTCATTTCTGTGACTGAAACGGGTAAAAATTGAAGCTTTTGAGTAAGCAAAACTCTGTAAAAATGGCAATTTTGGTCCCTGTGAGGGTTTAAAAAGTGGTTATTCAACATGAGGCATGATCCAATTGACATTTTGAATCATTTTTGGTACAGTCCAAAAAATCGATTTTCGGATGAAAAACGATGACTCCGGACATGTCGAACGTTCCCAAAATGGTCTATAATGATGAAATTTTAACATTTAATCTTTTGACTCTAAATGACTGTTGGATGTGAATTATGACTTTTTCTACTTAAAATAAGTGTGTTTAAAGTCATTTCTGTGCCTGAAACGGGTCAAAATTGAAGCTTTTGAGTAAGCAAAACTCTGTAAAAATGGCAATTTTGGTCACTGTGAGGGTTTAAAAAGTGGTTATTCAACATGAGGCATGATCCAATTGACAATTTGAATCATTTTTGGTACAGTCCAAAAAATCAATTTTCGGATGAAAAACGATGACTCCGGACATGTCGAACGTTCCCAAAATGGTCTATAATGATGAAATTTTAACATTTAATCTTTTGACTCTAAATGACTGTTGGATGTGAATTATGACTTTTTCAACTAAAATAAGTGTGTTTAAAGTAATTTCTGTGACTGAAACGGGTCAAAATTGAAGCTTTTGAGTAAGCAAAACTCTGTAAAAATGGCCATTTTGGTCACTGTGAGGGTTCAAAAAGTGGTTATTCAACATGAGGCACGATCCAATTGACATTTTGAATCATTTTTGGTACAGTCCAAAAAATCAATTTTCGGATGAAAAACGATGACTCCGGACATGTCGAACGTTCCCAAAATGGTCTATAATGATGAAATTTTAACATTTAATCTTTTGACTCTAAATGACTGTTGGATGTGAATTATGACTTTTTCAACTAAAATAAGTGTGTTTAAAGTCATTTCTGTGCCTGAAACGGGTCAAAATTGAAGCTTTTGAGTAAGCAAAACTCTGTAAAAATGGCAATTTTGGTCACTGTGAGGGTTTAAAAAGTGGTTATTCAACATGAGGCATGATCCAATTGACATTTTGAATCATTTTTGGTACAGTCCAAAAAATCGATTTTCGGATGAAAAACGATGACTCCGGACATGTCGAACGTTCCCAAAATGGTCTATAATGATGAAATTTTAACATTTAATCTTTTGACTCTAAATGACTGTTGGATGTGAATTATGACTTTTTCTACTTAAAATAAGTGTGTTTAAAGTCATTTCTGTGCCTGAAACGGGTCAAAATTGAAGCTTTTGAGTAAGCAAAACTCTGTAAAAATGGCCATTTTGGTCACTGTGAGGGTTTAAAAAGTGGTTATTCAACATGAGGCACAATCCAATTGACATTTTGAATCATTTTTGGTACAGTCCAAAAAATCAATTTTCGGATGAAAAACGATGACTCCGGACATGTCGAACGTTCCCAAAATGGTCTATAATGATGAAATTTTAACATTTAATCTTTTTACTCTAAATGACTGTTGGATGTGAATTATGACTTTTTCAACTAAAATAAGTGTGTTTAAAGTCATTTCTGTGACTGAAACGGGTCAAAATTGAAGCTTTTGAGTAAGCAAAACTCTGTAAAAATGGCGATTTTGGTCACTGTGAGGGTTTAAAAAGTGGTTATTCAACATGAGGCATGATCCAATTGACATTTTGAATCATTTTTGGTACAGTCCAAAAAATCGATTTTCGGATGAAAAACGATGACTCCGGACATGTCGAACGTTCCCAAAATGGTCTATAATGATGAAATTTTAACATTTAATCTTTTGACTCTAAATGACTGTTGGATGTGAATTATGACTTTTTCAACTAAAATAAGTGTGTTTAAAGTAATTTTTGTGACTGAAACGGGTCAAAATTGAAGCTTTTGAGTAATCAAAACTCTGTAAAAATGGCAATTTTGGTCACTGTGAGGGTTTAAAAAGTGGTTATTCAACATGAGGCATGATCCAATTGACATTTTGAATCATTTTTGGTACAGTCCAAAAAATCGATTTTCGGATGAAAAACGATGACTCCGGACATGTCGAACGTTCCCAAAATGGTCTATAATGATGAAATTTTAACATTTAATCTTTTGACTCTAAATGACTGTTGGATGTGAATTATGACTTTTTCAACTAAAATAAGTGTGTTTAAAGTCATTTCTGTGCCTGAAACGGGTCAAAATTGAAGCTTTTGAGTAAGCAAAACTCTGTAAAAATGGCAATTTTGGTCACTGTGAGGGTTTAAAAAGTGGTTATTCAACATGAGGCATGATCCAATTGACATTTTGAATCATTTTTGGTACAGTCCAAAAAATCGATTTTCGGATGAAAAACGATGACTCCGGACATGTCGAACGTTCCCAAAATGGTCTATAATGATGAAATTTTAACATTTAATCTTTTGACTCTAAATGACTGTTGGATGTGAATTATGACTTTTTCAACTAAAATAAGTGTGTTTAAAGTCATTTCTGTGCCTGAAACGGGTCAAAATTGAAGCTTTTGAGTAAGCAAAACTCTGTAAAAATGGCAATTTTGGTCACTGTGAGGGTTTAAAAAGTGGTTATATAACATGAGGCACGATCCAATTGACATTTTGAATCATTTTTGGTACAGTCCAAAAAATCGATTTTCGGATGAAAAACGATGACTCCGGACATGTCGAACGTTCCCAAAATGGTCTATAATGATGAAATGTTAACATTTAATCTTTTGACTCTAAATGACTGTTGGATGTGAATTATGACTTTTTCAACTAAAATAAGTGTGTTTAAAGTCATTTCTGTGACTGAAACGGGTCAAAATTGAAGCTTTTGAGTAAGCAAAACTCTGTAAAAATGGCCATTTTGGTCACTGTGAGGGTTTAAAAAGTGGTTATTCAACATGAGGCACGATCCAATTGACATTTTGAATCATTTTTGGTACAGTCCAAAAAATCGATTTTCGGATGAAAAACGATGACTCCGGACATGTCGAACGTTCCCAAAATGGTCTATAATGATGACATTTTAACATTTAATCTTTTGACTCTAAATGACTGTTGGATGTGAATTATGACTTTTTCAACTAAAATAAGTGTGTTTAAATTCATTTCTGTGACTGAAACGGGTCAAAATTGAAGCTTTTGAGTAAGCAAAACTCTGTAAAAATGGCCATTTTGGTCACTGTGAGGGTTTAAAAAGTGGTTATTCAACATGAGGCACGATCCAATTGACATTTTGAATCATTTTTGGTACAGTCCAAAAAATCAATTTTCGGATGAAAAACGATGACTCCGGACATGTCGAACGTTCCCAAAATGGTCTATAATGATGAAATTTTAACATTTAATCTTTTGACTCTAAATGACTGTTGGATGTGAATTATGACTTTTTCAACTAAAATAAGTGTGTTTAAAGTCATTTCTGTGACTGAAACGGGTCAAAATTGAAGCTTTTGAGTAAGCAAAACTCTGTAAAAATGGCCATTTTGGTCACTGTGAGGGTTTAAAAAGTGGTTATTCAACATGAGGCACGATCCAATTGACATTTTGAATCATTTTTGGTACAGTCCAAAAAATCAATTTTCGGATGAAAAACGATGACTCCGGACATGTCGAACGTTCCCAAAATGGTCTATAATGATGAAATTTTAACATTTAATCTTTTGACTCTAAATGACTGTTGGATGTGAATTATGACTTTTTCAACTAAAATAAGTGTGTTTAAAGTCATTTCTGTGACTGAAACGGGTAAAAATTGAAGCTTTTGAGTAAGCAAAACTCTGTAAAAATGGCAATTTTGGTCCCTGTGAGGGTTTAAAAAGTGGTTATTCAACATGAGGCATGATCCAATTGACATTTTGAATCATTTTTGGTACAGTCCAAAAAATCGATTTTCGGATGAAAAACGATGACTCCGGACATGTCGAACGTTCCCAAAATGGTCTATAATGATGAAATTTTAACATTCAATCTTTTGACTCTAAATGACTGTTGGATGTGAATTATGACTTTTTCTACTTAAAATAAGTGTGTTTAAAGTCATTTCTGTGCCTGAAACGGGTCAAAATTGAAGCTTTTGAGTAAGCAAAACTCTGTAAAAATGGCAATTTTGGTCACTGTGAGGGTTTAAAAAATGGTTATTCAACATGAGGCATGATCCAATTGACAATTTGAATCATTTTTGGTACAGTCCAAAAAATCAATTTTCGGATGAAAAACGATGACTCCGGACATGTCGAACGTTCCCAAAATGGTCTATAATGATGAAATTTTAACATTTAATCTTTTGACTCTAAATGACTGTTGGATGTGAATTATGACTTTTTCAACTAAAATAAGTGTGTTTAAAGTAATTTCTGTGACTGAAACGGGTCAAAATTGAAGCTTTTGAGTAAGCAAAACTCTGTAAAAATGGCCATTTTGGTCACTGTGAGGGTTCAAAAAGTGGTTATTCAACATGAGGCACGATCCAATTGACATTTTGAATCATTTTTGGTACAGTCCAAAAAATCAATTTTCGGATGAAAAACGATGACTCCGGACATGTCGAACGTTCCCAAAATGGTCTATAATGATGAAATTTTAACATTTAATCTTTTGACTCTAAATGACTGTTGGATGTGAATTATGACTTTTTCAACTAAAATAAGTGTGTTTAAAGTCATTTCTGTGCCTGAAACGGGTCAAAATTGAAGCTTTTGAGTAAGCAAAACTCTGTAAAAATGGCAATTTTGGTCACTGTGAGGGTTTAAAAAGTGGTTATTCAACATGAGGCATGATCCAATTGACATTTTGAATCATTTTTGGTACAGTCCAAAAAATCGATTTTCGGCTGAAAAACGATGACTCCGGACATGTCGAACGTTCCCAAAATGGTCTATAATGATGAAATTTTAACATTTAATCTTTTGACTCTAAATGACTGTTGGATGTGAATTATGACTTTTTCAACTAAAATAAGTGTGTTTAAAGTCATTTCTGTGCCTGAAACGGGTCAAAATTGAAGCTTTTGAGTAAGCAAAACTCTGTAAAAATGGCAATTTTGGTCACTGTGAGGGTTTAAAAAGTGGTTATATAACATGAGGCACGATCCAATTGACATTTTGAATCATTTTTGGTACAGTCCAAAAAATCGATTTTCGGATGAAAAACGATGACTCCGGACATGTCGAACGTTCCCAAAATGGTCTATAATGATGAAATGTTAACATTTAATCTTTTGACTCTAAATGACTGTTGGATGTGAATTATGACTTTTTCAACTAAAATAAGTGTGTTTAAAGTCATTTCTGTGACTGAAACGGGTCAAAATTGAAGCTTTTGAGTAAGCAAAACTCTGTAAAAATGGCCATTTTGGTCACTGTGAGGGTTTAAAAAGTGGTTATTCAACATGAGGCACGATCCAATTGACATTTTGAATCATTTTTGGTACAGTCCAAAAAATCGATTTTCGGATGAAAAACGATGACTCCGGACATGTCGAACGTTCCCAAAATGGTCTATAATGATGACATTTTAACATTTAATCTTTTGACTCTAAATGACTGTTGGATGTGAATTATGACTTTTTCAACTAAAATAAGTGTGTTTAAAGTCATTTCTGTGACTGAAACGGGTCAAAATTGAAGCTTTTGAGTAAGCAAAACTCTGTAAAAATGGCCATTTTGGTCACTGTGAGGGTTTAAAAAGTGGTTATTCAACATGAGGCATGATCCAATTGACATTTTGAATCATTTTTGGTACAGTCCAAAAAATCAATTTTCGGATGAAAAACGATGACTCCGGACATGTCGAACGTTCCCAAAATGGTCTATAATGATGACATTTTAACATTTAATCTTTTGACTCTAAATGACTGTTGGATGTGAATTATGACTTTTTCAACTAAAATAAGTGTGTTTAAAGTCATTTCTGTGCCTGAAACGGGTCAAAATTGAAGCTTTTGAGTAAGCAAAACTCCGTAAAAATGGCAATTTTGGTCACTGTGAGGGTTTAAAAAGTGGTTATTCAACATGAGGCATGATCCAATTGACATTTTGAATCATTTTTGGTACAGTCCAAAAAATCGATTTTCGGATGAAAAACGATGACTCCGGACATGTCGAACATTCCCAAAATGGTCTATAATGATGACATTTTAACATTTAATCTTTTGACTCTAAATGACTGTTGGATGTGAATTATGACTTTTTCTACTTAAAATAAGTGTGTTTAAAGTCATTTCTGTGCCTGAAACGGGTCAAAATTGAAGCTTTTGAGTAAGCAAAACTCTGTAAAAATGGCAATTTTGGTCACTGTGAGGGTTTAAAAAGTGGTTATTCAACATGAGGCATGATCCAATTGACATTTTGAATCATTTTTGGTAGAGTCCAAAAAATCGATTTTCGGATGAAAAACGATGACTCCGGACATGTCGAACGTTCCCAAAATGGTCTATAATGATGAAATTTTAACATTTAATCTTTTGACTCTAAATGACTGTTGGATGTGAATTATGACTTTTTCAACTAAAATAAGTGTGTTTAAAGTCATTTCTGTGACTGAAACGGGTCAAAATTGAAGCTTTTGAGTAAGCAAAACCCTGTAAAAATGGCCATTTTGGTCACTGTGAGGGTTTAAAAAGTGGTTATTCAACATGAGGCATGATCCAATTGACATTTTGAATCATTTTTGGTACAGTCCAAAAAATCAATTTTCGGATGAAAAACGATGACTCCGGACATGTCGAACGTTCCCAAAATGGTCTATAATGATGAAATTTTAACATTTAATCTTTTGACTCTAAATGACTGTTGGATGTGAATTATGACTTTTTCAACTAAAATAAGTGTGTTTAAAGTCATTTCTGTGACTGAAACGGGTAAAAATTGAAGCTTTTGAGTAAGCAAAACTCTGTAAAAATGGCAATTTTGGTCCCTGTGAGGGTTTAAAAAGTGGTTATTCAACATGAGGCATGATCCAATTGACATTTTGAATCATTTTTGGTACAGTCCAAAAAATCAATTTTCGGATGAAAAACGATGACTCCGGACATGTCGAACGTTCCCAAAATGGTCTATAATGATGACATTTTAACATTTAATCTTTTGACTCTAAATGACTATTGGATGTGAATTATGACTTTTTCAACTAAAATAAGTGTGTTTAAAGTCATTTCTGTGCCTGAAACGGGTCAAAATTGAAGCTTTTGAGTAAGCAAAACTCCGTAAAAATGGCAATTTTGGTCACTGTGAGGGTTTAAAAAGTGGTTATTCAACATGAGGCATGATCCAATTGACATTTTGAATCATTTTTGGTACAGTCCAAAAAATCGATTTTCGGATGAAAAACGATGACTCCGGACATGTCGAACGTTCCCAAAATGGTCTATAATGATGAAATTTTAACATTTAATCTTTTGACTCTAAATGACTGTTGGATGTGAATTATGACTTTTTCTACTTAAAATAAGTGTGTTTAAAGTCATTTCTGTGCCTGAAACGGGTCAAAATTGAAGCTTTTGAGTAAGCAAAACTCTGTAAAAATGGCAATTTTGGTCACTGTGAGGGTTTAAAAAGTGGTTATTCAACATGAGGCATGATCCAATTGACATTTTGAATCATTTTTGGTACAGTCCAAAAAATCAATTTTCGGATGAAAAACGATGACTCCGGACATGTCGAACGTTCCCAAAATGGTCTATAATGATGAAATTTTAACATTTAATCTTTTGACTCTAAATGACTGTTGGATGTGAATTATGACTTTTTCAACTTAAATATGTGTGTTTAAAGTCATTTCTGTGACTGAAACGGGTCAAAATTGAAGCTTTTGAGTAAGCAAATCTCTGTAAAAATGGCCATTTTGGTCACTGTGAGGGTTTAAAAAGTGGTTATTCAACATGAGGCACGATCCAATTGACATTTTGAATCATTTTTGGTACAGTCCAAAAAATCAATTTTCGGATGAAAAACGATGACTCCGGACATGTCGAAAGTTCCCAAAATGGTCTATAATGATGAAATTTTAACATTTAATCTTTTGACTCTAAATGACTGTTGGATGTGAATTATGACTTTTTCAACTAAAATAAGTGTGTTTAAAGTCATTTCTGTGACTGAAACAGGTCAAAATTGAAGCTTTTGAGTAAGCAAAACTCTGTAAAAATGGCAATTTTGGTCACTGTGAGGGATTAAAAAGTGGTTATTCAACATGAGGCATGATCCAATTGACATTTTGAATCATTTTTGGTACAGTCCAAAAAATCGATTTTCGGATGAAAAACGATGACTCCGACATGTCGAACGTTCCCAGAATGGTCTATAATGATGAAATTTTAACATTTAATCTTTTGACTCTAAATGACTGTTGGATGTGAATTATGACTTTTTCAACTACAATAAGTGTGTTTAAATTCATTTCTGTGACTGAAACGGGTCAAAATTGAAGCTTTTGAGTAAGCAAAACTCTGTAAAAATGGCCATTTTGGTCACTGTGAGGGTTTAAAAAGTGGTTATTCAACATGAGGCACGATCCAATTGACATTTTGAATCATTTTTGGTACAGTCCAAAAAATCAATTTTCGGATGAAAAACGATGACTCCGGACATGTCGAACGTTCCCAAAATGGTCTATAATGATGAAATTTCAACATTTAATCTTTTGACTCTAAATGACTGTTGGATGTGAATTATGACTTTTTCAACTAAAATAAGTGTGTTTAAAGTCATTTCTGTGCCTGAAACGGGTCAAAATTGAAGCTTTTGAGTAAGCAAAACTCTGTAAAAATGGCAATTTTGGTCACTGTGAGGGTTTAAAAAGTGGTTATTCAACATGAGGCACGATCCAATTGACATTTTGAATCATTTTTGGTACAGTCCAAAAAATCGATTTTCGGATGAAAAACGATGACTCCGGACATGTCGAACGTTCCCAAAATGGTCTATAATGATGAAATGTTAACATTTAATCTTTTGACTCTAAATGACTGTTGGATGTGAATTATGACTTTTTCAACTAAAATAAGTGTGTTTAAAGTCATTTCTGTGACTGAAACGGGTCAAAATTGAAGCTTTTGAGTAAGCAAAACTCTGTAAAAATGGCCATTTTGGTCACTGTGAGGGTTTAAAAAGTGGTTATTCAACATGAGGCACGATCCAATTGACATTTTGAATCATTTTTGGTACAGTCCAAAAAATCGATTTTCGGATGAAAAACGATGACTCCGGACATGTCGAACGTTCCCAAAATGGTCTATAATGATGACATTTTAACATTTAATCTTTTGACTCTAAATGACTGTTGGATGTGAATTATGACTTTTTCAACTAAAATAAGTGTGTTTAAATTCATTTCTGTGACTGAAACGGGTCAAAATTGAAGCTTTTGAGTAAGCAAAACTCTGTAAAAATGGCCATTTTGGTCACTGTGAGGGTTTAAAAAGTGGTTATTCAACATGAGGCACGATCCAATTGACATTTTGAATCATTTTTGGTACAGTCCAAAAAATCAATTTTCGGATGAAAAACGATGACTCCGGACATGTCGAACGTTCCCAAAATGGTCTATAATGATGAAATTTTAACATTTAATCTTTTGACTCTAAATGACTGTTGGATGTGAATTATGACTTTTTCAACTAAAATAAGTGTGTTTAAAGTCATTTCTGTGACTGAAACGGGTCAAAATTGAAGCTTTTGAGTAAGCAAAACTCTGTAAAAATGGCCATTTTGGTCACTGTGAGGGTTTAAAAAGTGGTTATTCAACATGAGGCACGATCCAATTGACATTTTGAATCATTTTTGGTACAGTCCAAAAAAATCAATTTTCGGATGAAAAACGATGACTCCGGACATGTCGAACGTTCCCAAAATGGTCTATAATGATGAAATTTTAACATTTAATCTTTTGACTCTAAATGACTGTTGGATGTGAATTATGACTTTTTCAACTAAAATAAGTGTGTTTAAAGTCATTTCTGTGCCTGAAACGGGTCAAAATTGAAGCTTTTGAGTAAGCAAAACTCTGTAAAAATGGCAATTTTGGTCACTGTGAGGGTTTAAAAAGTGGTTATTCAACATGAGGCATGATCCAATTGACATTTTGAATCATTTTTGGTACAGTCCAAAAAATCGATTTTCGGATGAAAAACGATGACTCCGGACATGTCGAACGTTCCCAAAATGGTCTATAATGATGAAATTTTAACATTTAATCTTTTGACTCTAAATGACTGTTGGATGTGAATTATGACTTTTTCTACTTAAAATAAGTGTGTTTAAAGTCATTTCTGTGCCTGAAACGGGTCAAAATTGAAGCTTTTGAGTAAGCAAAACTCTGTAAAAATGGCAATTTTGGTCACTGTGAGGGTTTAAAAAGTGGTTATTCAACATGAGGCATGATCCAATTGACAATTTGAATCATTTTTGGTACAGTCCAAAAAATCAATTTTCGGATGAAAAACGATGACTCCGGACATGTCGAACGTTCCCAAAATGGTCTATAATGATGAAATTTTAACATTTAATCTTTTGACTCTAAATGACTGTTGGATGTGAATTATGACTTTTTCAACTAAAATAAGTGTGTTTAAAGTAATTTCTGTGACTGAAACGGGTCAAAATTGAAGCTTTTGAGTAAGCAAAACTCTGTAAAAATGGCCATTTTGGTCACTGTGAGGGTTCAAAAAGTGGTTATTCAACATGAGGCACGATCCAATTGACATTTTGAATCATTTTTGGTACAGTCCAAAAAATCAATTTTCGGATGAAAAACGATGACTCCGGACATGTCGAACGTTCCCAAAATGGTCTATAATGATGAAATTTTAACATTTAATCTTTTGACTCTAAATGACTGTTGGATGTGAATTATGACTTTTTCCACTTAAAATAAGTGTGTTTAAAGTCATTTCTGTGCCTGAAACGGGTCAAAATTGAAGCTTTTGAGTAAGCAAAACTCTGTAAAAATGGCCATTTTGGTCACTGTGAGGGTTTAAAAAGTGGTTATTCAACATGAGGCACAATCCAATTGACATTTTGAATCATTTTTGGTACAGTCCAAAAAATCAATTTTCGGATGAAAAACGATGACTCCGGACATGTCGAACGTTCCCAAAATGGTCTATAATGATGAAATTTTAACATTTAATCTTTTTACTCTAAATGACTGTTGGATGTGAATTATGACTTTTTCAACTAAAATAAGTGTGTTTAAAGTCATTTCTGTGACTGAAACGGGTCAAAATTGAAGCTTTTGAGTAAGCAAAACTCTGTAAAAATGGCGATTTTGGTCACTGTGAGGGTTTAAAAAGTGGTTATTCAACATGAGGCATGATCCAATTGACATTTTGAATCATTTTTGGTACAGTCCAAAAAATCGATTTTCGGATGAAAAACGATGACTCCGGACATGTCGAACGTTCCCAAAATGGTCTATAATGATGAAATTTTAACATTTAATCTTTTGACTCTAAATGACTGTTGGATGTGAATTATGACTTTTTCAACTAAAATAAGTGTGTTTAAAGTAATTTTTGTGACTGAAACGGGTCAAAATTGAAGCTTTTGAGTAATCAAAACTCTGTAAAAATGGCAATTTTGGTCACTGTGAGGGTTTAAAAAGTGGTTATTCAACATGAGGCATGATCCAATTGACATTTTGAATCATTTTTGGTACAGTCCAAAAAATCGATTTTCGGATGAAAAACGATGACTCCGGACATGTCGAACGTTCCCAAAATGGTCTATAATGATGAAATTTTAACATTTAATCTTTTGACTCTAAATGACTGTTGGATGTGAATTATGACTTTTTCAACTAAAATAAGTGTGTTTAAAGTCATTTCTGTGCCTGAAACGGGTCAAAATTGAAGCTTTTGAGTAAGCAAAACTCTGTAAAAATGGCAATTTTGGTCACTGTGAGGGTTTAAAAAGTGGTTATTCAACATGAGGCATGATCCAATTGACATTTTGAATCATTTTTGGTACAGTCCAAAAAATCGATTTTCGGATGAAAAACGATGACTCCGGACATGTCGAACGTTCCCAAAATGGTCTATAATGATGAAATTTTAACATTTAATCTTTTGACTCTAAATGACTGTTGGATGTGAATTATGACTTTTTCAACTAAAATAAGTGTGTTTAAAGTCATTTCTGTGCCTGAAACGGGTCAAAATTGAAGCTTTTGAGTAAGCAAAACTCTGTAAAAATGGCAATTTTGGTCACTGTGAGGGTTTAAAAAGTGGTTATATAACATGAGGCACGATCCAATTGACATTTTGAATCATTTTTGGTACAGTCCAAAAAATCGATTTTCGGATGAAAAACGATGACTCCGGACATGTCGAACGTTCCCAAAATGGTCTATAATGATGAAATGTTAACATTTAATCTTTTGACTCTAAATGACTGTTGGATGTGAATTATGACTTTTTCAACTAAAATAAGTGTGTTTAAAGTCATTTCTGTGACTGAAACGGGTCAAAATTGAAGCTTTTGAGTAAGCAAAACTCTGTAAAAATGGCCATTTTGGTCACTGTGAGGGTTTAAAAAGTGGTTATTCAACATGAGGCACGATCCAATTGACATTTTGAATCATTTTTGGTACAGTCCAAAAAATCGATTTTCGGATGAAAAACGATGACTCCGGACATGTCGAACGTTCCCAAAATGGTCTATAATGATGACATTTTAACATTTAATCTTTTGACTCTAAATGACTGTTGGATGTGAATTATGACTTTTTCAACTAAAATAAGTGTGTTTAAATTCATTTCTGTGACTGAAACGGGTCAAAATTGAAGCTTTTGAGTAAGCAAAACTCTGTAAAAATGGCCATTTTGGTCACTGTGAGGGTTTAAAAAGTGGTTATTCAACATGAGGCACGATCCAATTGACATTTTGAATCATTTTTGGTACAGTCCAAAAAATCAATTTTCGGATGAAAAACGATGACTCCGGACATGTCGAACGTTCCCAAAATGGTCTATAATGATGAAATTTTAACATTTAATCTTTTGACTCTAAATGACTGTTGGATGTGAATTATGACTTTTTCAACTAAAATAAGTGTGTTTAAAGTCATTTCTGTGACTGAAACGGGTCAAAATTGAAGCTTTTGAGTAAGCAAAACTCTGTAAAAATGGCCATTTTGGTCACTGTGAGGGTTTAAAAAGTGGTTATTCAACATGAGGCACGATCCAATTGACATTTTGAATCATTTTTGGTACAGTCCAAAAAATCAATTTTCGGATGAAAAACGATGACTCCGGACATGTCGAACGTTCCCAAAATGGTCTATAATGATGAAATTTTAACATTTAATCTTTTGACTCTAAATGACTGTTGGATGTGAATTATGACTTTTTCAACTAAAATAAGTGTGTTTAAAGTCATTTCTGTGACTGAAACGGGTAAAAATTGAAGCTTTTGAGTAAGCAAAACTCTGTAAAAATGGCAATTTTGGTCCCTGTGAGGGTTTAAAAAGTGGTTATTCAACATGAGGCATGATCCAATTGACATTTTGAATCATTTTTGGTACAGTCCAAAAAATCGATTTTCGGATGAAAAACGATGACTCCGGACATGTCGAACGTTCCCAAAATGGTCTATAATGATGAAATTTTAACATTTAATCTTTTGACTCTAAATGACTGTTGGATGTGAATTATGACTTTTTCTACTTAAAATAAGTGTGTTTAAAGTCATTTCTGTGCCTGAAACGGGTCAAAATTGAAGCTTTTGAGTAAGCAAAACTCTGTAAAAATGGCAATTTTGGTCACTGTGAGGGTTTAAAAAATGGTTATTCAACATGAGGCATGATCCAATTGACAATTTGAATAATTTTTGGTACAGTCCAAAAAATCAATTTTCGGATGAAAAACGATGACTCCGGACATGTCGAACGTTCCCAAAATGGTCTATAATGATGAAATTTTAACATTTAATCTTTTGACTCTAAATGACTGTTGGATGTGAATTATGACTTTTTCAACTAAAATAAGTGTGTTTAAAGTAATTTCTGTGACTGAAACGGGTCAAAATTGAAGCTTTTGAGTAAGCAAAACTCTGTAAAAATGGCCATTTTGGTCACTGTGAGGGTTCAAAAAGTGGTTATTCAACATGAGGCACGATCCAATTGACATTTTGAATCATTTTTGGTACAGTCCAAAAAATCAATTTTCGGATGAAAAACGATGACTCCGGACATGTCGAACGTTCCCAAAATGGTCTATAATGATGAAATTTTAACATTTAATCTTTTGACTCTAAATGACTGTTGGATGTGAATTATGACTTTTTCAACTAAAATAAGTGTGTTTAAAGTCATTTCTGTGCCTGAAACGGGTCAAAATTGAAGCTTTTGAGTAAGCAAAACTCTGTAAAAATGGCAATTTTGGTCACTGTGAGGGTTTAAAAAGTGGTTATTCAACATGAGGCATGATCCAATTGACATTTTGAATCATTTTTGGTACAGTCCAAAAAATCGATTTTCGGATGAAAAACGATGACTCCGGACATGTCGAACGTTCCCAAAATGGTCTATAATGATGAAATTTTAACATTTAATCTTTTGACTCTAAATGACTGTTGGATGTGAATTATGACTTTTTCAACTAAAATAAGTGTGTTTAAAGTCATTTCTGTGCCTGAAACGGGTCAAAATTGAAGCTTTTGAGTAAGCAAAACTCTGTAAAAATGGCAATTTTGGTCACTGTGAGGGTTTAAAAAGTGGTTATATAACATGAGGCACGATCCAATTGACATTTTGAATCATTTTTGGTACAGTCCAAAAAATCGATTTTCGGATGAAAAACGATGACTCCGGACATGTCGAACGTTCCCAAAATGGTCTATAATGATGAAATGTTAACATTTAATCTTTTGACTCTAAATGACTGTTGGATGTGAATTATGACTTTTTCAACTAAAATAAGTGTGTTTAAAGTCATTTCTGTGACTGAAACGGGTCAAAATTGAAGCTTTTGAGTAAGCAAAACTCTGTAAAAATGGCCATTTTGGTCACTGTGAGGGTTTAAAAAGTGGTTATTCAACATGAGGCACGATCCAATTGACATTTTGAATCATTTTTGGTACAGTCCAAAAAATCGATTTTCGGATGAAAAACGATGACTCCGGACATGTCGAACGTTCCCAAAATGGTCTATAATGATGACATTTTAACATTTAATCTTTTGACTCTAAATGACTGTTGGATGTGAATTATGACTTTTTCAACTAAAATAAGTGTGTTTAAAGTCATTTCTGTGACTGAAACGGGTCAAAATTGAAGCTTTTGAGTAAGCAAAACTCTGTAAAAATGGCCATTTTGGTCACTGTGAGGGTTTAAAAAGTGGTTATTCAACATGAGGCATGATCCAATTGACATTTTGAATCATTTTTGGTACAGTCCAAAAAATCAATTTTCGGATGAAAAACGATGACTCCGGACATGTCGAACGTTCCCAAAATGGTCTATAATGATGACATTTTAACATTTAATCTTTTGACTCTAAATGACTGTTGGATGTGAATTATGACTTTTTCAACTAAAATAAGTGTGTTTAAAGTCATTTCTGTGCCTGAAACGGGTCAAAATTGAAGCTTTTGAGTAAGCAAAACTCCGTAAAAATGGCAATTTTGGTCACTGTGAGGGTTTAAAAAGTGGTTATTCAACATGAGGCATGATCCAATTGACATTTTGAATCATTTTTGGTACAGTCCAAAAAATCGATTTTCGGATGAAAAACGATGACTCCGGACATGTCGAACATTCCCAAAATGGTCTATAATGATGACATTTTAACATTTAATCTTTTGACTCTAAATGACTGTTGGATGTGAATTATGACTTTTTCTACTTAAAATAAGTGTGTTTAAAGTCATTTCTGTGCCTGAAACGGGTCAAAATTGAAGCTTTTGAGTAAGCAAAACTCTGTAAAAATGGCAATTTTGGTCACTGTGAGGGTTTAAAAAGTGGTTATTCAACATGAGGCATGATCCAATTGACATTTTGAATCATTTTTGGTAGAGTCCAAAAAATCGATTTTCGGATGAAAAACGATGACTCCGGACATGTCGAACGTTCCCAAAATGGTCTATAATGATGAAATTTTAACATTTAATCTTTTGACTCTAAATGACTGTTGGATGTGAATTATGACTTTTTCAACTAAAATAAGTGTGTTTAAAGTCATTTCTGTGACTGAAACGGGTCAAAATTGAAGCTTTTGAGTAAGCAAAACCCTGTAAAAATGGCCATTTTGGTCACTGTGAGGGTTTAAAAAGTGGTTATTCAACATGAGGCATGATCCAATTGACATTTTGAATCATTTTTGGTACAGTCCAAAAAATCAATTTTCGGATGAAAAACGATGACTCCGGACATGTCGAACGTTCCCAAAATGGTCTATAATGATGAAATTTTAACATTTAATCTTTTGACTCTAAATGACTGTTGGATGTGAATTATGACTTTTTCAACTAAAATAAGTGTGTTTAAAGTCATTTCTGTGACTGAAACGGGTAAAAATTGAAGCTTTTGAGTAAGCAAAACTCTGTAAAAATGGCAATTTTGGTCCCTGTGAGGGTTTAAAAAGTGGTTATTCAACATGAGGCATGATCCAATTGACATTTTGAATCATTTTTGGTACAGTCCAAAAAATCAATTTTCGGATGAAAAACGATGACTCCGGACATGTCGAACGTTCCCAAAATGGTCTATAATGATGACATTTTAACATTTAATCTTTTGACTCTAAATGACTATTGGATGTGAATTATGACTTTTTCAACTAAAATAAGTGTGTTTAAAGTCATTTCTGTGCCTGAAACGGGTCAAAATTGAAGCTTTTGAGTAAGCAAAACTCCGTAAAAATGGCAATTTTGGTCACTGTGAGGGTTTAAAAAGTGGTTATTCAACATGAGGCATGATCCAATTGACATTTTGAATCATTTTTGGTACAGTCCAAAAAATCGATTTTCGGATGAAAAACGATGACTCCGGACATGTCGAACGTTCCCAAAATGGTCTATAATGATGAAATTTTAACATTTAATCTTTTGACTCTAAATGACTGTTGGATGTGAATTATGACTTTTTCTACTTAAAATAAGTGTGTTTAAAGTCATTTCTGTGCCTGAAACGGGTCAAAATTGAAGCTTTTGAGTAAGCAAAACTCTGTAAAAATGGCAATTTTGGTCACTGTGAGGGTTTAAAAAGTGGTTATTCAACATGAGGCATGATCCAATTGACATTTTGAATCATTTTTGGTACAGTCCAAAAAATCAATTTTCGGATGAAAAACGATGACTCCGGACATGTCGAACGTTCCCAAAATGGTCTATAATGATGAAATTTTAACATTTAATCTTTTGACTCTAAATGACTGTTGGATGTGAATTATGACTTTTTCAACTTAAATATGTGTGTTTAAAGTCATTTCTGTGACTGAAACGGGTCAAAATTGAAGCTTTTGAGTAAGCAAATCTCTGTAAAAATGGCCATTTTGGTCACTGTGAGGGTTTAAAAAGTGGTTATTCAACATGAGGCACGATCCAATTGACATTTTGAATCATTTTTGGTACAGTCCAAAAAATCAATTTTCGGATGAAAAACGATGACTCCGGACATGTCGAAAGTTCCCAAAATGGTCTATAATGATGAAATTTTAACATTTAATCTTTTGACTCTAAATGACTGTTGGATGTGAATTATGACTTTTTCAACTAAAATAAGTGTGTTTAAAGTCATTTCTGTGACTGAAACAGGTCAAAATTGAAGCTTTTGAGTAAGCAAAACTCTGTAAAAATGGCAATTTTGGTCACTGTGAGGGATTAAAAAGTGGTTATTCAACATGAGGCATGATCCAATTGACATTTTGAATCATTTTTGGTACAGTCCAAAAAATCGATTTTCGGATGAAAAACGATGACTCCGGACATGTCGAACGTTCCCAGAATGGTCTATAATGATGAAATTTTAACATTTAATCTTTTGACTCTAAATGACTGTTGGATGTGAATTATGACTTTTTCAACTACAATAAGTGTGTTTAAATTCATTTCTGTGACTGAAACGGGTCAAAATTGAAGCTTTTGAGTAAGCAAAACTCTGTAAAAATGGCCATTTTGGTCACTGTGAGGGTTTAAAAAGTGGTTATTCAACATGAGGCACGATCCAATTGACATTTTGAATCATTTTTGGTACAGTCCAAAAAATCAATTTTCGGATGAAAAACGATGACTCCGGACATGTCGAACGTTCCCAAAATGGTCTATAATGATGAAATTTCAACATTTAATCTTTTGACTCTAAATGACTGTTGGATGTGAATTATGACTTTTTCAACTAAAATAAGTGTGTTTAAAGTCATTTCTGTGCCTGAAACGGGTCAAAATTGAAGCTTTTGAGTAAGCAAAACTCTGTAAAAATGGCAATTTTGGTCACTGTGAGGGTTTAAAAAGTGGTTATTCAACATGAGGCACGATCCAATTGACATTTTGAATCATTTTTGGTACAGTCCAAAAAATCGATTTTCGGATGAAAAACGATGACTCCGGACATGTCGAACGTTCCCAAAATGGTCTATAATGATGAAATGTTAACATTTAATCTTTTGACTCTAAATGACTGTTGGATGTGAATTATGACTTTTTCAACTAAAATAAGTGTGTTTAAAGTCATTTCTGTGACTGAAACGGGTCAAAATTGAAGCTTTTGAGTAAGCAAAACTCTGTAAAAATGGCCATTTTGGTCACTGTGAGGGTTTAAAAAGTGGTTATTCAACATGAGGCACGATCCAATTGACATTTTGAATCATTTTTGGTACAGTCCAAAAAATCGATTTTCGGATGAAAAACGATGACTCCGGACATGTCGAACGTTCCCAAAATGGTCTATAATGATGACATTTTAACATTTAATCTTTTGACTCTAAATGACTGTTGGATGTGAATTATGACTTTTTCAACTAAAATAAGTGTGTTTAAATTCATTTCTGTGACTGAAACGGGTCAAAATTGAAGCTTTTGAGTAAGCAAAACTCTGTAAAAATGGCCATTTTGGTCACTGTGAGGGTTTAAAAAGTGGTTATTCAACATGAGGCACGATCCAATTGACATTTTGAATCATTTTTGGTACAGTCCAAAAAATCAATTTTCGGATGAAAAACGATGACTCCGGACATGTCGAACGTTCCCAAAATGGTCTATAATGATGAAATTTTTACATTTAATCTTTTGACTCTAAATGACTGTTGGATGTGAATTATGACTTTTTCAACTAAAATAAGTGTGTTTAAAGTCATTTCTGTGACTGAAACGGGTCAAAATTGAAGCTTTTGAGTAAGCAAAACTCTGTAAAAATGGCCATTTTGGTCACTGTGAGGGTTTAAAAAGTGGTTATTCAACATGAGGCACGATCCAATTGACATTTTGAATCATTTTTGGTACAGTCCAAAAAAATCAATTTTCGGATGAAAAACGATGACTCCGGACATGTCGAACGTTCCCAAAATGGTCTATAATGATGAAATTTTAACATTTAATCTTTTGACTCTAAATGACTGTTGGATGTGAATTATGACTTTTTCAACTAAAATAAGTGTGTTTAAAGTCATTTCTGTGCCTGAAACGGGTCAAAATTGAAGCTTTTGAGTAAGCAAAACTCTGTAAAAATGGCAATTTTGGTCACTGTGAGGGTTTAAAAAGTGGTTATTCAACATGAGGCATGATCCAATTGACATTTTGAATCATTTTTGGTACAGTCCAAAAAATCGATTTTCGGATGAAAAACGATGACTCCGGACATGTCGAACGTTCCCAAAATGGTCTATAATGATGAAATTTTAACATTTAATCTTTTGACTCTAAATGACTGTTGGATGTGAATTATGACTTTTTCTACTTAAAATAAGTGTGTTTAAAGTCATTTCTGTGCCTGAAACGGGTCAAAATTGAAGCTTTTGAGTAAGCAAAACTCTGTAAAAATGGCAATTTTGGTCACTGTGAGGGTTTAAAAAGTGGTTATTCAACATGAGGCATGATCCAATTGACAATTTGAATCATTTTTGGTACAGTCCAAAAAATCAATTTTCGGATGAAAAACGATGACTCCGGACATGTCGAACGTTCCCAAAATGGTCTATAATGATGAAATTTTAACATTTAATCTTTTGACTCTAAATGACTGTTGGATGTGAATTATGACTTTTTCAACTAAAATAAGTGTGTTTAAAGTAATTTCTGTGACTGAAACGGGTCAAAATTGAAGCTTTTGAGTAAGCAAAACTCTGTAAAAATGGCCATTTTGGTCACTGTGAGGGTTCAAAAAGTGGTTATTCAACATGAGGCACGATCCAATTGACATTTTGAATCATTTTTGGTACAGTCCAAAAAATCAATTTTCGGATGAAAAACGATGACTCCGGACATGTCGAACGTTCCCAAAATGGTCTATAATGATGAAATTTTAACATTTAATCTTTTGACTCTAAATGACTGTTGGATGTGAATTATGACTTTTTCAACTAAAATAAGTGTGTTTAAAGTCATTTCTGTGCCTGAAACGGGTCAAAATTGAAGCTTTTGAGTAAGCAAAACTCTGTAAAAATGGCAATTTTGGTCACTGTGAGGGTTTAAAAAGTGGTTATTCAACATGAGGCATGATCCAATTGACATTTTGAATCATTTTTGGTACAGTCCAAAAAATCGATTTTCGGATGAAAAACGATGACTCCGGACATGTCGAACGTTCCCAAAATGGTCTATAATGATGAAATTTTAACATTTAATCTTTTGACTCTAAATGACTGTTGGATGTGAATTATGACTTTTTCCACTTAAAATAAGTGTGTTTAAAGTCATTTCTGTGCCTGAAACGGGTCAAAATTGAAGCTTTTGAGTAAGCAAAACTCTGTAAAAATGGCCATTTTGGTCACTGTGAGGGTTTAAAAAGTGGTTATTCAACATGAGGCACAATCCAATTGACATTTTGAATCATTTTTGGTACAGTCCAAAAAATCAATTTTCGGATGAAAAACGATGACTCCGGACATGTTGAACGTTCCCAAAATGGTCTATAATGATGAAATTTTAACATTTAATCTTTTTACTCTAAATGACTGTTGGATGTGAATTATGACTTTTTCAACTAAAATAAGTGTGTTTAAAGTCATTTCTGTGACTGAAACGGGTCAAAATTGAAGCTTTTGAGTAAGCAAAACTCTGTAAAAATGGCGATTTTGGTCACTGTGAGGGTTTAAAAAGTGGTTATTCAACATGAGGCATGATCCAATTGACATTTTGAATCATTTTTGGTACAGTCCAAAAAATCGATTTTCGGATGAAAAACGATGACTCCGGACATGTCGAACGTTCCCAAAATGGTCTATAATGATGAAATTTTAACATTTAATCTTTTGACACTAAATGACTGTTGGATGTGAATTATGACTTTTTCAACTAAAATAAGTGTGTTTAAAGTAATTTCTGTGACTGAAACGGGTCAAAATTGAAGCTTTTGAGTAAGCAAAACTCTGTAAAAATGGCCATTTTGGTCACTGTGAGGGTTCAAAAAGTGGTTATTCAACATGAGGCACGATCCAATTGACATTTTGAATCATTTTTGGTACAGTCCAAAAAATCAATTTTCGGATGAAAAACGATGACTCCGGACATGTCGAACGTTCCCAAAATGGTCTATAATGATGAAATTTTAACATTTAATCTTTTGACTCTAAATGACTGTTGGATGTGAATTATGACTTTTTCAACTAAAATAAGTGTGTTTAAAGTCATTTCTGTGCCTGAAACGGGTCAAAATTGAAGCTTTTGAGTAAGCAAAACTCTGTAAAAATGGCAATTTTGGTCACTGTGAGGGTTTAAAAAGTGGTTATTCAACATGAGGCATGATCCAATTGACATTTTGAATCATTTTTGGTACAGTCCAAAAAATCGATTTTCGGATGAAAAACGATGACTCCGGACATGTCGAACGTTCCCAAAATGGTCTATAATGATGAAATTTTAACATTTAATCTTTTGACTCTAAATGACTGTTGGATGTGAATTATGACTTTTTCCACTTAAAATAAGTGTGTTTAAAGTCATTTCTGTGCCTGAAACGGGTCAAAATTGAAGCTTTTGAGTAAGCAAAACTCTGTAAAAATGGCCATTTTGGTCACTGTGAGGGTTTAAAAAGTGGTTATTCAACATGAGGCACAATCCAATTGACATTTTGAATCATTTTTGGTACAGTCCAAAAAATCAATTTTCGGATGAAAAACGATGACTCCGGACATGTCGAACGTTCCCAAAATGGTCTATAATGATGAAATTTTAACATTTAATCTTTTTACTCTAAATGACTGTTGGATGTGAATTATGACTTTTTCAACTAAAATAAGTGTGTTTAAAGTCATTTCTGTGACTGAAACGGGTCAAAATTGAAGCTTTTGAGTAAGCAAAACTCTGTAAAAATGGCGATTTTGGTCACTGTGAGGGTTTAAAAAGTGGTTATTCAACATGAGGCATGATCCAATTGACATTTTGAATCATTTTTGGTACAGTCCAAAAAATCGATTTTCGGATGAAAAACGATGACTCCGGACATGTCGAACGTTCCCAAAATGGTCTATAATGATGAAATTTTAACATTTAATCTTTTGACTCTAAATGACTGTTGGATGTGAATTATGACTTTTTCAACTAAAATAAGTGTGTTTAAAGTAATTTTTGTGACTGAAACGGGTCAAAATTGAAGCTTTTGAGTAATCAAAACTCTGTAAAAATGGCAATTTTGGTCACTGTGAGGGTTTAAAAAGTGGTTATTCAACATGAGGCATGATCCAATTGACATTTTGAATCATTTTTGGTACAGTCCAAAAAATCGATTTTCGGATGAAAAACGATGACTCCGGACATGTCGAACGTTCCCAAAATGGTCTATAATGATGAAATTTTAACATTTAATCTTTTGACTCTAAATGACTGTTGGATGTGAATTATGACTTTTTCAACTAAAATAAGTGTGTTTAAAGTCATTTCTGTGCCTGAAACGGGTCAAAATTGAAGCTTTTGAGTAAGCAAAACTCTGTAAAAATGGCAATTTTGGTCACTGTGAGGGTTTAAAAAGTGGTTATTCAACATGAGGCATGATCCAATTGACATTTTGAATCATTTTTGGTACAGTCCAAAAAATCGATTTTCGGATGAAAAACGATGACTCCGGACATGTCGAACGTTCCCAAAATGGTCTATAATGATGAAATTTTAACATTTAATCTTTTGACTCTAAATGACTGTTGGATGTGAATTATGACTTTTTCAACTAAAATAAGTGTGTTTAAAGTCATTTCTGTGCCTGAAACGGGTCAAAATTGAAGCTTTTGAGTAAGCAAAACTCTGTAAAAATGGCAATTTTGGTCACTGTGAGGGTTTAAAAAGTGGTTATATAACATGAGGCACGATCCAATTGACATTTTGAATCATTTTTGGTACAGTCCAAAAAATCGATTTTCGGATGAAAAACGATGACTCCGGACATGTCGAACGTTCCCAAAATGGTCTATAATGATGAAATGTTAACATTTAATCTTTTGACTCTAAATGACTGTTGGATGTGAATTATGACTTTTTCAACTAAAATAAGTGTGTTTAAAGTCATTTCTGTGACTGAAACGGGTCAAAATTGAAGCTTTTGAGTAAGCAAAACTCTGTAAAAATGGCCATTTTGGTCACTGTGAGGGTTTAAAAAGTGGTTATTCAACATGAGGCACGATCCAATTGACATTTTGAATCATTTTTGGTACAGTCCAAAAAAGCGATTTTCGGATGAAAAACGATGACTCCGGACATGTCGAACGTTCCCAAAATGGTCTATAATGATGACATTTTAACATTTAATCTTTTGACTCTAAATGACTGTTGGATGTGAATTATGACTTTTTCAACTAAAATAAGTGTGTTTAAATTCATTTCTGTGACTGAAACGGGTCAAAATTGAAGCTTTTGAGTAAGCAAAACTCTGTAAAAATGGCCATTTTGGTCACTGTGAGGGTTTAAAAAGTGGTTATTCAACATGAGGCACGATCCAATTGACATTTTGAATCATTTTTGGTACAGTCCAAAAAATCAATTTTCGGATGAAAAACGATGACTCCGGACATGTCGAACGTTCCCAAAATGGTCTATAATGATGAAATTTTAACATTTAATCTTTTGACTCTAAATGACTGTTGGATGTGAATTATGACTTTTTCAACTAAAATAAGTGTGTTTAAAGTCATTTCTGTGACTGAAACGGGTCAAAATTGAAGCTTTTGAGTAAGCAAAACTCTGTAAAAATGGCCATTTTGGTCACTGTGAGGGTTTAAAAAGTGGTTATTCAACATGAGGCACGATCCAATTGACATTTTGAATCATTTTTGGTACAGTCCAAAAAATCAATTTTCGGATGAAAAACGATGACTCCGGACATGTCGAACGTTCCCAAAATGGTCTATAATGATGAAATTTTAACATTTAATCTTTTGACTCTAAATGACTGTTGGATGTGAATTATGACTTTTTCAACTAAAATAAGTGTGTTTAAAGTCATTTCTGTGACTGAAACGGGTAAAAATTGAAGCTTTTGAGTAAGCAAAACTCTGTAAAAATGGCAATTTTGGTCCATGTGAGGGTTTAAAAAGTGGTTATTCAACATGAGGCATGATCCAATTGACATTTTGAATCATTTTTGGTACAGTCCAAAAAATCGATTTTCGGATGAAAAACGATGACTCCGGACATGTCGAACGTTCCCAAAATGGTCTATAATGATGAAATTTTAACATTTAATCTTTTGACTCTAAATGACTGTTGGATGTGAATTATGACTTTTTCTACTTAAAATAAGTGTGTTTAAAGTCATTTCTGTGCCTGAAACGGGTCAAAATTGAAGCTTTTGAGTAAGCAAAACTCTGTAAAAATGGCAATTTTGGTCACTGTGAGGGTTTAAAAAATGGTTATTCAACATGAGGCATGATCCAATTGACAATTTGAATCATTTTTGGTACAGTCCAAAAAATCAATTTTCGGATGAAAAACGATGACTCCGGACATGTCGAACGTTCCCAAAATGGTCTATAATGATGAAATTTTAACATTTAATCTTTTGACTCTAAATGACTGTTGGATGTGAATTATGACTTTTTCAACTAAAATAAGTGTGTTTAAAGTAATTTCTGTGACTGAAACGGGTCAAAATTGAAGCTTTTGAGTAAGCAAAACTCTGTAAAAATGGCCATTTTGGTCACTGTGAGGGTTCAAAAAGTGGTTATTCAACATGAGGCACGATCCAATTGACATTTTGAATCATTTTTGGTACAGTCCAAAAAATCAATTTTCGGATGAAAAACGATGACTCCGGACATGTCGAACGTTCCCAAAATGGTCTATAATGATGAAAATTTAACATTTAATCTTTTGACTCTAAATGACTGTTGGATGTGAATTATGACTTTTTCAACTAAAATAAGTGTGTTTAAAGTCATTTCTGTGCCTGAAACGGGTCAAAATTGAAGCTTTTGAGTAAGCAAAACTCTGTAAAAATGGCAATTTTGGTCACTGTGAGGGTTTAAAAAGTGGTTATTCAACATGAGGCATGATCCAATTGACATTTTGAATCATTTTTGGTACAGTCCAAAAAATCGATTTTCGGATGAAAAACGATGACTCCGGACATGTCGAACGTTCCCAAAATGGTCTATAATGATGAAATTTTAACATTTAATCTTTTGACTCTAAATGACTGTTGGATGTGAATTATGACTTTTTCAACTAAAATAAGTGTGTTTAAAGTCATTTCTGTGCCTGAAACGGGTCAAAATTGAAGCTTTTGAGTAAGCAAAACTCTGTAAAAATGGCAATTTTGGTCACTGTGAGGGTTTAAAAAGTGGTTATATAACATGAGGCACGATCCAATTGACATTTTGAATCATTTTTGGTACAGTCCAAAAAATCGATTTTCGGATGAAAAACGATGACCCCGGACATGTCGAACGTTCCCAAAATGGTCTATAATGATGAAATGTTAACATTTAATCTTTTGACTCTAAATGACTGTTGGATGTGAATTATGACTTTTTCAACTAAAATAAGTGTGTTTAAAGTCATTTCTGTGACTGAAACGGGTCAAAATTGAAGCTTTTGAGTAAGCAAAACTCTGTAAAAATGGCCATTTTGGTCACTGTGAGGGTTTAAAAAGTGGTTATTCAACATGAGGCACGATACAATTGACATTTTGAATCATTTTTGGTACAGTCCAAAAAATCGATTTTCGGATGAAAAACGATGACTCCGGACATGTCGAACGTTCCCAAAATGGTCTATAATGATGACATTTTAACATTTAATCTTTTGACTCTAAATGACTGTTGGATGTGAATTATGACTTTTTCAACTAAAATAAGTGTGTTTAAAGTCATTTCTGTGACTGAAACGGGTCAAAATTGAAGCTTTTGAGTAAGCAAAACTCTGTAAAAATGGCCATTTTGGTCACTGTGAGGGTTTAAAAAGTGGTTATTCAACATGAGGCATGATCCAATTGACATTTTGAATCATTTTTGGTACAGTCCAAAAAATCAATTTTCGGATGAAAAACGATGACTCCGGACATGTCGAACGTTCCCAAAATGGTCTATAATGATGACATTTTAACATTTAATCTTTTGACTCTAAATGACTGTTGGATGTGAATTATGACTTTTTCAACTAAAATAAGTGTGTTTAAAGTCATTTCTGTGCCTGAAACGGGTCAAAATTGAAGCTTTTGAGTAAGCAAAACTCCGTAAAAATGGCAATTTTGGTCACTGTGAGGGTTTAAAAAGTGGTTATTCAACATGAGGCATGATCCAATTGACATTTTGAATCATTTTTGGTACAGTCCAAAAAATCGATTTTCGGATGAAAAACGATGACTCCGGACATGTCGAACATTCCCAAAATGGTCTATAATGATGACATTTTAACATTTAATCTTTTGACTCTAAATGACTGTTGGATGTGAATTATGACTTTTTCTACTTAAAATAAGTGTGTTTAAAGTCATTTCTGTGCCTGAAACGGGTCAAAATTGAAGCTTTTGAGTAAGCAAAACTCTGTAAAAATGGCAATTTTGGTCACTGTGAGGGTTTAAAAAGTGGTTATTCAACATGAGGCATGATCCAATTGACATTTTGAATCATTTTTGGTAGAGTCCAAAAAATCGATTTTCGGATGAAAAACGATGACTCCGGACATGTCGAACGTTCCCAAAATGGTCTATAATGATGAAATTTTAACATTTAATCTTTTGACTCTAAATGACTGTTGGATGTGAATTATGACTTTTTCAACTAAAATAAGTGTGTTTAAAGTCATTTCTGTGACTGAAACGGGTCAAAATTGAAGCTTTTGAGTAAGCAAAACCCTGTAAAAATGGCCATTTTGGTCACTGTGAGGGTTTAAAAAGTGGTTATTCAACATGAGGCATGATCCAATTGACATTTTGAATCATTTTTGGTACAGTCCAAAAAATCAATTTTCGGATGAAAAACGATGACTCCGGACATGTCGAACGTTCCCAAAATGGTCTATAATGATGAAATTTTAACATTTAATCTTTTGACTCTAAATGACTGTTGGATGTGAATTATGACTTTTTCAACTAAAATAAGTGTGTTTAAAGTCATTTCTGTGACTGAAACGGGTAAAAATTGAAGCTTTTGAGTAAGCAAAACTCTGTAAAAATGGCAATTTTGGTCCCTGTGAGGGTTTAAAAAGTGGTTATTCAACATGAGGCATGATCCAATTGACATTTTGAATCATTTTTGGTACAGTCCAAAAAATCAATTTTCGGATGAAAAACGATGACTCCGGACATGTCGAACGTTCCCAAAATGGTCTATAATGATGACATTTTAACATTTAATCTTTTGACTCTAAATGACTATTGGATGTGAATTATGACTTTTTCAACTAAAATAAGTGTGTTTAAAGTCATTTCTGTGCCTGAAACGGGTCAAAATTGAAGCTTTTGAGTAAGCAAAACTCCGTAAAAATGGCAATTTTGGTCACTGTGAGGGTTTAAAAAGTGGTTATTCAACATGAGGCATGATCCAATTGACATTTTGAATCATTTTTGGTACAGTCCAAAAAATCGATTTTCGGATGAAAAACGATGACTCCGGACATGTCGAACGTTCCCAAAATGGTCTATAATGATGAAATTTTAACATTTAATCTTTTGACTCTAAATGACTGTTGGATGTGAATTATGACTTTTTCTACTTAAAATAAGTGTGTTTAAAGTCATTTCTGTGCCTGAAACGGGTCAAAATTGAAGCTTTTGAGTAAGCAAAACTCTGTAAAAATGGCAATTTTGGTCACTGTGAGGGTTTAAAAAGTGGTTATTCAACATGAGGCATGATCCAATTGACATTTTGAATCATTTTTGGTACAGTCCAAAAAATCAATTTTCGGATGAAAAACGATGACTCCGGACATGTCGAACGTTCCCAAAATGGTCTATAATGATGAAATTTTAACATTTAATCTTTTGACTCTAAATGACTGTTGGATGTGAATTATGACTTTTTCAACTTAAATATGTGTGTTTAAAGTCATTTCTGTGACTGAAACGGGTCAAAATTGAAGCTTTTGAGTAAGCAAATCTCTGTAAAAATGGCCATTTTGGTCACTGTGAGGGTTTAAAAAGTGGTTATTCAACATGAGGCACGATCCAATTGACATTTTGAATCATTTTTGGTACAGTCCAAAAAATCAATTTTCGGATGAAAAACGATGACTCCGGACATGTCGAAAGTTCCCAAAATGGTCTATAATGATGAAATTTTAACATTTAATCTTTTGACTCTAAATGACTGTTGGATGTGAATTATGACTTTTTCAACTAAAATAAGTGTGTTTAAAGTCATTTCTGTGACTGAAACAGGTCAAAATTGAAGCTTTTGAGTAAGCAAAACTCTGTAAAAATGGCAATTTTGGTCACTGTGAGGGATTAAAAAGTGGTTATTCAACATGAGGCATGAACCAATTGACATTTTGAATCATTTTTGGTACAGTCCAAAAAATCGATTTTCGGATGAAAAACGATGACTCCGGACATGTCGAACGTTCCCAGAATGGTCTATAATGATGAAATTTTAACATTTAATCTTTTGACTCTAAATGACTGTTGGATGTGAATTATGACTTTTTCAACTACAATAAGTGTGTTTAAATTCATTTCTGTGACTGAAACGGGTCAAAATTGAAGCTTTTGAGTAAGCAAAACTCTGTAAAAATGGCCATTTTGGTCACTGTGAGGGTTTAAAAAGTGGTTATTCAACATGAGGCACGATCCAATTGACATTTTGAATCATTTTTGGTACAGTCCAAAAAATCAATTTTCGGATGAAAAACGATGACTCCGGACATGTCGAACGTTCCCAAAATGGTCTATAATGATGAAATTTCAACATTTAATCTTTTGACTCTAAATGACTGTTGGATGTGAATTATGACTTTTTCAACTAAAATAAGTGTGTTTAAAGTCATTTCTGTGCCTGAAACGGGTCAAAATTGAAGCTTTTGAGTAAGCAAAACTCTGTAAAAATGGCAATTTTGGTCACTGTGAGGGTTTAAAAAGTGGTTATTCAACATGAGGCACGATCCAATTGACATTTTGAATCATTTTTGGTACAGTCCAAAAAATCGATTTTCGGATGAAAAACGATGACTCCGGACATGTCGAACGTTCCCAAAATGGTCTATAATGATGAAATGTTAACATTTAATCTTTTGACTCTAAATGACTGTTGGATGTGAATTATGACTTTTTCAACTAAAATAAGTGTGTTTAAAGTCATTTCTGTGACTGAAACGGGTCAACATTGAAGCTTTTGAGTAAGCAAAACTCTGTAAAAATGGCCATTTTGGTCACTGTGAGGGTTTAAAAAGTGGTTATTCAACATGAGGCACGATCCAATTGACATTTTGAATCATTTTTGGTACAGTCCAAAAAATCGATTTTCGGATGAAAAACGATGACTCCGGACATGTCGAACGTTCCCAAAATGGTCTATAATGATGACATTTTAACATTTAATCTTTTGACTCTAAATGACTGTTGGATGTGAATTATGACTTTTTCAACTAAAATAAGTGTGTTTAAATTCATTTCTGTGACTGAAACGGGTCAAAATTGAAGCTTTTGAGTAAGCAAAACTCTGTAAAAATGGCCATTTTGGTCACTGTGAGGGTTTAAAAAGTGGTTATTCAACATGAGGCACGATCCAATTGACATTTTGAATCATTTTTGGTACAGTCCAAAAAATCAATTTTCGGATGAAAAACGATGACTCCGGACATGTCGAACGTTCCCAAAATGGTCTATAATGATGAAATTTTAACATTTAATCTTTTGACTCTAAATGACTGTTGGATGTGAATTATGACTTTTTCAACTAAAATAAGTGTGTTTAAAGTCATTTCTGTGACTGAAACGGGTCAAAATTGAAGCTTTTGAGTAAGCAAAACTCTGTAAAAATGGCCATTTTGGTCACTGTGAGGGTTTAAAAAGTGGTTATTCAACATGAGGCACGATCCAATTGACATTTTGAATCATTTTTGGTACAGTCCAAAAAAATCAATTTTCGGATGAAAAACGATGACTCCGGACATGTCGAACGTTCCCAAAATGGTCTATAATGATGAAATTTTAACATTTAATCTTTTGACTCTAAATGACTGTTGGATGTGAATTATGACTTTTTCAACTAAAATAAGTGTGTTTAAAGTCATTTCTGTGCCTGAAACGGGTCAAAATTGAAGCTTTTGAGTAAGCAAAACTCTGTAAAAATGGCAATTTTGGTCACTGTGAGGGTTTAAAAAGTGGTTATTCAACATGAGGCATGATCCAATTGACATTTTGAATCATTTTTGGTACAGTCCAAAAAATCGATTTTCGGATGAAAAACGATGACTCCGGACATGTCGAACGTTCCCAAAATGGTCTATAATGATGAAATTTTAACATTTAATCTTTTGACTCTAAATGACTGTTGGATGTGAATTATGACTTTTTCTACTTAAAATAAGTGTGTTTAAAGTCATTTCTGTGCCTGAAACGGGTCAAAATTGAAGCTTTTGAGTAAGCAAAACTCTGTAAAAATGGCCATTTTGGTCACTGTGAGGGTTTAAAAAGTGGTTATTCAACATGAGGCACGATCCAATTGACATTTTGAATCATTTTTGGTACAGTCCAAAAAATCAATTTTCGGATGAAAAACGATGACTCCGGACATGTCGAACGTTCCCAAAATGGTCTATAATGATGAAATTTTAACATTTAATCTTTTTACTCTAAATGACTGTTGGATGTGAATTATGACTTTTTCAACTAAAATAAGTGTGTTTAAAGTCATTTCTGTGACTGAAACGGGTCAAAATTGAAGCTTTTGAGTAAGCAAAACTCTGTAAAAATGGCCATTTTGGTCACTGTGAGGGTTTAAAAAGTGGTTATTTAACATGAGGCATGATCCAATTGACATTTTGAATCATTTTTGGTACAGTCCAAAAAATCGATTTTCGGATGAAAAACGATGACTCCGGACATGTCGAACGTTCCCAAAATGGTCTATAATGATGAAATTTTAACATTTAATCTTTTGAGTCTAAATGACTGTTGGATGTGAATTATGACTTTTTCAACTAAAATAAGTGTGTTTAAAGTCATTTCTGTGCCTGAAACGGGTCAAAATTGAAGCTTTTGAGTAAGCAAAACTCTGTAAAAATGGCAATTTTGGTCACTGTGAGGGTTTAAAAAGTGGTTATTCAACATGAGGCATGATCCAATTGACATTTTGAATCATTTTTGGTACAGTCCAAAAAATCGATTTTCGGATGAAAAACGATGACTCCGGACATGTCGAACGTTCCCAAAATGGTCTATAATGATGAAATTTTAACATTTAATCTTTTGACTCTAAATGACTGTTGGATGTGAATTATGACTTTTTCAACTAAAATAAGTGTGTTTAAAGTCATTTCTGTGACTGAAACGGGTCAAAATTGAAGCTTTTGAGTAAGCAAAACTCTGTAAAAATGGCCATTTTGGTCACTGTGAGGGTTTAAAAAGTGGTTATTCAACATGAGGCATGATCCAATTGACATTTTGAATCATTTTTGGTACAGTCCAAAAAATCAATTTTCGGATGAAAAACGATGACTCCGGACATGTCGAACGTTCCCAAAATGGTCTATAATGATGAAATTTTAACATTTAATCTTTTGACTCTAAATGACTGTTGGATGTGAATTATGACTTTTTCAACTAAAATAAGTGTGTTTAAAGTCATTTCTGTGACTGAAACGGGTAAAAATTGAAGCTTTTGAGTAAGCAAAACTCTGTAAAAATGGCCATTTTGGTCACTGTGAGGGTTTAAAAAGTGGTTATTCAACATGAGGCATGATCCAATTGACATTTTGAATCATTTTTGGTACAGTCCAAAAAATCGATTTTCGGATGAAAAACGATGACTCCGGACATGTCGAACGTTCCCAAAATGGTCTATAATGATGAAATTTTAACATTTAATCTTTTGACTCTAAATGACTGTTGGATGTGAATTATGACTTTTTCAACTAAAATAAGTGTGTTTAAAGTAATTTTTGTGACTGAAACGGGTCAAAATTGAAGCTTTTGAGTAATCAAAACTCTGTAAAAATGGCAATTTTGGTCACTGTGAGGGTTTAAAAAGTGGTTATTCAACATGAGGCACGAACCAATTGACATTTTGAATCATTTTTGGTACAGTCCAAAAAATCGATTTTCGGATGAAAAACGATGACTCCGGACATGTCGAACGTTCCCAAAATGGTCTATAATGATGAAATGTTAACATTTAATCTTTTGACTCTAAATGACTGTTGGATGTGAATTATGACTTTTTCAACTAAAATAAGTGTGTTTAAAGTCATTTCTGTGCCTGAAACGGGTCAAAATTGAAGCTTTTGAGTAAGCAAAACTCTGTAAAAATGGCCATTTTGGTCACTGTGAGGGTTTAAAAAGTGGTTATTCAACATGAGGCACAATCCAATTGACATTTTGAATCATTTTTGGTACAGTCCAAAAAATCAATTTTCGGATGAAAAACGATGACTCCGGACATGTCGAACGTTCCCAAAATGGTCTATAATGATGAAATTTTAACATTTAATCTTTTTACTCTAAATGACTGTTGGATGTGAATTATGACTTTTTCAACTAAAATAAGTGTGTTTAAAGTCATTTCTGTGACTGAAACGGGTCAAAATTGAAGCTTTTGAGTAAGCAAAACTCTGTAAAAATGGCCATTTTGGTCACTGTGAGGGTTTAAAAAGTGGTTATTCAACATGAGGCATGATCCAATTGACATTTTGAATCATTTTTGGTACAGTCCAAAAAATCGATTTTCGGATGAAAAACGATGACTCCGGACATGTCGAACGTTCCCAAAATGGTCTATAATGATGAAATTTTAACATTTAATCTTTTGACTCTAAATGACTGTTGGATGTGAATTATGACTTTTTCAACTAAAATAAGTGTGTTTAAAGTAATTTTTGTGACTGAAACTGGTCAAAATTGAAGCTTTTGAGTAATCAAAACTCTGTAAAAATGGCAATTTTGGTCACTGTGAGGGTTTAAAAAGTGGTTATTCAACATGAGGCATGATCCAATTGACATTTTGAATCATTTTTGGTACAGTCCAAAAAATCGATTTTCGGATGAAAAACGATGACTCCGGACATGTCGAACGTTCCCAAAATGGTCTATAATGATGAAATTTTAACATTTAATCTTTTGACTCTAAATGACTGTTGGATGTGAATTATGACTTTTTCAACTAAAATAAGTGTGTTTAAAGTCATTTCTGTGCCTGAAACGGGTCAAAATTGAAGCTTTTGAGTAAGCAAAACTCTGTAAAAATGGCAATTTTGGTCACTGTGAGGGTTTAAAAAGTGGTTATTCAACATGAGGCATGATCCAATTGACATTTTGAATCATTTTTGGTACAGTCCAAAAAATCGATTTTCGGATGAAAAACGATGACTCCGGACATGTCGAACGTTCCCAAAATGGTCTATAATGATGAAATTTTAACATTTAATCTTTTGACTCTAAATGACTGTTGGATGTGAATTATGACTTTTTCAACTAAAATAAGTGTGTTTAAAGTCATTTCTGTGACTGAAACGGGTCAAAATTGAAGCTTTTGAGTAAGCAAAACTCTTTAAAAATGGCCATTTTGGTCACTGTGAGGGTTTAAAAAGTGGTTATTCAACATGAGGCACGTTCCAATTGACATTTTGAATCATTTTTGGTACAGTCCAAAAAATCAATTTTCGGATGAAAAACGATGACTCCGGACATGTCGAACGTTCCCAAAATGGTCTATAATGATGAAATTTTAACATTTAATCTTTTGACTCTAAATGACTGTTGGATGTGAATTATGACTTTTTCAACTAAAATAAGTGTGTTTAAAGTCATTTCTGTGACTGAAACGGGTAAAAATTGAAGCTTTTGAGTAAGCAAAACTCTGCAAAAATGGCAATTTTGGTCCCTGTGAGGGTTTAAAAAGTGGTTATTCAACATGAGGCATGATCCAATTGACATTTTGAATCATTTTTGGTACAGTCCAAAAAATCCATTTTCGGATGAAAAACGATGACTCCGGACATGTCGAACGTTCCCAAAATGGTCTATAATGATGACATTTTAACATTTAATCTTTTGACTCTAATTGACTGTTGGATGTGAATTATGACTTTTTCAACTAAAATAAGTGTGTTTAAAGTCATTTCTGTGCCTGAAACGGGTCAAAATTGAAGCTTTTGAGTGAGCAAAACTCCGTAAAAATGGCAATTTTGGTCACTGTGAGGGTTTAAAAAGTGGTTATTCAACATGAGGCATGATCCAATTGACATTTTGAATCATTTTTGGTACAGTCCAAAAAATCGATTTTCGGATGAAAAACGATGACTCCGGACATGTCGAACGTTCCCAAAATGGTCTATAATGATGAAATTTTAACATTTAATCTTTTTACTCTAAATGACTGTTGGATGTGAATTATGACTTTTTCAACTAAAATAAGTGTGTTTAAAGTCATTTCTGTGACTGAAACGGGTCAAAATTGAAGCTTTTGAGTAAGCAAAACTCTGTAAAAATGGCCATTTTGGTCACTGTGAGGGTTTAAAAAGTGGCTATTCAACATGAGGCATGATCCAATTGACATTTTGAATCATTTTTGGTACAGTCCAAAAAATCGATTTTCGGATGAAAAACGATGACTCCGGACATGTCGAACGTTCCCAAAATGGTCTATAATGATGAAATTTTAACATTTAATCTTTTGACTCTAAATGACTGTTGGATGTGAATTATGACTTTCTCAACTAAAATAAGTGTGTTTAAAGTCATTTCTGTGCCTGAAACGGGTCAAAATTGAAGCTTTTGAGTAAGCAAAACTCTGTAAAAATGGCAATTTTGGTCACTGTGAGGGTTTAAAAAGTGGTTATTCAACATGAGGCATGATCCAATTGACATTTTGAATCATTTTTGGTACAGTCCAAAAAATCGATTTTCGGATGAAAAACGATGACTCCGGACATGTCGAACGTTCCCAAAATGGTCTATAATGATGAAATTTTAACATTTAATCTTTTGACTCTAAATGACTGTTGGATGTGAATTATGACTTTTTCAACTAAAATAAGTGTGTTTAAAGTCATTTCTGTGACTGAAACGGGTCAAAATTGAAGCTTTTGAGTAATCAAAACTCTGTAAAAATGGCCATTTTGGTCACTGTGAGTGTTTAAAAAGTGGTTATTCAACATGAGGCACGATCCAATTGACATTTTGAATCATTTTTGGTACAGTCCAAAAAATCAATTTTCGGATGAAAAACGATGACTCCGGACATGTCGAACGTTCCCAAAATGGTCTATAATGATGAAATTTTAACATTTAATCTTTTGACTCTAAATGACTGTTGGATGTGAATTATGACTTTTTCAACTAAAATAAGTGTGTTTAAAGTCATTTCTGTGACTGAAACGGGTAAAAATTGAAGCTTTTGAGTAAGCAAAACTCTGTAAAAATGGCAATTTTGGTCCCTGTGAGGGTTTAAAAAGTGGTTATTCAACATGAGGCATGATCCAATTGACATTTTGAATCATTTTTGGTACAGTCCAAAAAATCAATTTTCGGATGAAAAACGATGACTCCGGACATGTCGAACGTTCCCAAAATGGTCTATAATGATGACATTTTAACATTTAATCTTTTGACTCTAAATGACTGTTGGATGTGAATTATGACTTTTTCAGCTAAAATAAGTGTGTTTAAAGTCATTTCTGTGCCTGAAACGGGTCAAAATTGAAGCTTTTGAGTAAGCAAAACTCTGTAAAAATGGCAATTTTGGTCACTGTGAGGGTTTAAAAAGTGGTTATTCAACATGAGGCATGATCCAATTGACATTTTGAATCATTTTTGGTACAGTCCAAAAAATCGATTTTCGGATGAAAAACGATGACTCCGGACATGTCGAACGTTCCCAAAATGGTCTATAATGATGAAATTTTAACATTTAATCTTTTGACTCTAAATGACTGTTGGATGTGAATTATGACTTTTTCAACTAAAATAAGTGTGTTTAAAGTAATTTTTGTGACTGAAACGGGTCAAAATTGAAGCTTTTGAGTAATCAAAACTCTGTAAAAATGGCAATTTTGGTCACTGTGAGGGTTTAAAAAGTGGTTATTCAACATGAGGCATGATCCAATTGACATTTTGAATCATTTTTGGTACAGTCCAAAAAATCGATTTTCGGATGAAAAACGATGACTCCGGACATGTCGAACGTTCCCAAAATGGTCTATAATGATGAAATTTTAACATTTAATCTTTTGACTCTAAATGACTGTTGGATGTGAATTATGACTTTTTCAACTAAAATAAGTGTGTTTAAAGTCATTTCTGTGCCTGAAACGGGTCAAAATTGAAGCTTTTGAGTAAGCAAAACTCTGTAAAAATGGCAATTTTGGTCACTGTGAGGGTTTAAAAAGTGGTTATTCAACATGAGGCATGATCCAATTGACATTTTGAATCATTTTTGGTACAGTCCAAAAAATCGATTTTCGGATGAAAAACGATGACTCCGGACATGTCGAACGTTCCCAAAATGGTCTATAATGATGACATTTTAACATTTAATCTTTTGACTCTAAATGACTGTTGGATGTGAATTATGACTTTTTCAACTAAAATAAGTGTGTTTAAAGTCATTTCTGTGCCTGAAACGGGTCAAAATTGAAGCTTTTGAGTAAGCAAAACTCCGTAAAAATGGCAATTTTGGTCACTGTGAGGGTTTAAAAAGTGGTTATTCAACATGAGGCATGATCCAATTGACATTTTGAATCATTTTTGGTACAGTCCAAAAAATCGATTTTCGGATTAAAAACGATGACTCCGGACATGTCGAACATTCCCAAAATGGTCTATAATGATGAAATTTTAACATTTAATCTTTTGACTCTAAATGACTGTTGGATGTGAATTATGACTTTTTCTACTTTAAATAAGTGTGTTTAAAGTCATTTCTGTGCCTGAAACGGGTCAAAATTGAAGCTTTTGAGTAAGCAAAACTCTGTAAAAATGGCAATTTTGGTCACTGTGAGGGTTTAAAAAGTGGTTATTCAACATGAGGCATGATCCAATTGACATTTTGAATCATTTTTGGTACAGTCCAAAAAATCGATTTTCGGATGAAAAACGATGACTCCGGACATGTCGAACGTTCCCAAAATGGTCTATAATGATGAAATTTTAACATTTAATCTTTTGACTCTAAATGACTGTTGGATGTGAATTATGACTTTTTCAACTAAAATAAGTGTGTTTAAAGTCATTTCTGTGACTGAAACGGGTCAAAATTGAAGCTTTTGAGGAAGCAAAACTCTGTAAAAATGGCCATTTTGGTCACTGTGAGGGTTTAAAAAGTGGTTATTCAACATGAGGCATGATCCAATTGACATTTTGAATCATTTTTGGTACAGTCCAAAAAATCAATTTTCGGATGAAAAACGATGACTCCGGACATGTCGAACGTTCCCAAAATGGTCTATAATGATGAAATTTTAACATTTAATCTTTTGACTCTAAATGACTGTTGGATGTGAATTATGACTTTTTCAACTAAAATAAGTGTGTTTAAAGTCATTTCTGTGCCTGAAACGGGTCAAAATTGAAGCTTTTGAGTAAGCAAAACTCCGTAAAAATGGCAATTTTGGTCACTGTGAGGGTTTAAAAAGTGGTTATTCAACATGAGGCATGATCCAATTGACATTTTGAATCATTTTTGGTACAGTCCAAAAAATCGATTTTCGGATGAAAAACGATGACTCCGGACATGTCGAACGTTCCCAAAATGGTCTATAATGATGAAATTTTAACATTTAATCTTTTGACTCTAAATGACTGTTGGATGTGAATTATGACTTTTTCTACTTAAAATAAGTGTGTTTAAAGTCATTTCTGTGCCTGAAACGGGTCAAAATTGAAGCTTTTGAGTAAGCAAAACTCTGTAAAAATGGCAATTTTGGTCACTGTGAGGGTTTAAAAAGTGGTTATTCAACATGAGGCATGATCCAATTGACATTTTGAATCATTTTTGGTACAGTCCAAAAAATCAATTTTCGGATGAAAAACGATGACTCCGGACATGTCGAACGTTCCCAAAATGGTCTATAATGATGAAATTTTAACATTTAATCTTTTGACTCTAAATGACTGTTGGATGTGAATTATGACTTTTTCAACTAAAATATGTGTGTTTAAAGTCATTTCTGTGACTGAAACGGGTCAAAATTGAAGCTTTTGAGTAAGCAAATCTCTGTAAAAATGGCCATTTTGGTCACTGTGAGGGTTTAAAAAGTGGATATTCAACATGAGGCACGATCCAATTGACATTTTGAATCATTTTTGGTACAGTCCAAAAAATCAATTTTCGGATGAAAAACAATGACTCCGGACATGTCGAAAGTTCCCAAAATGGTCTATAATGATGAAATTTTAACATTTAATCTTTTGACTCTAAATGACTGTTGGATGTGAATTATGACTTTTTCAACTAAAATAAGTGTGTTTAAAGTCATTTCTGTGACTGAAACAGGTCAAAATTGAAGCTTTTGAGTAAGCAAAACTCTGTAAAAATGGCAATTTTGGTCACTGTGAGGGATTAAAAAGTGGTTATTCAACATGAGGCATGATCCAATTGACATTTTGAATCATTTTTGGTACAGTCCAAAAAATCGATTTTCGGATGAAAAACGATGACTCCGGACATGTCGAACGTTCCCAAAATGGTCTATAATGATGAAATTTTAACATTTAATCTTTTGACTCTAAATGACTGTTGGATGTGAATTATGACTTTTTCAACTACAATAAGTGTGTTTAAATTCATTTCTGTGACTGAAACGGGTCAAAATTGAAGCTTTTGAGTAAGCAAAACTCTGTAAAAATGGCCATTTTGGTCACTGTGAGGGTTTAAAAAGTGGTTATTCAACATGAGGCACGATCCAATTGACATTTTGAATCATTTTTGGTACAGTCCAAAAAATCAATTTTCGGATGAAAAACGATGACTCCGGACATGTCGAACGTTCCCAAAATGGTCTATAATGATGAAATTTTAACATTTAATCTTTTGACTCTAAATGACTGTTGGATGTGAATTATGACTTTTTCAACTAAAATAAGTGTGTTTAAAGTCATTTCTGTGACTGAAACGGGTCAAAATTGAAGCTTTTGAGTAAGCAAAACTCTGTAAAAATGGCCATTTTGGTCACTGTGAGGGTTTAAAAAGTGGTTATTCAACATGAGGCACGATCCAATTGACATTTTGAATCATTTTTGGTACAGTCCAAAAAATCGATTTTCGGATGAAAAACGATGACTCCGGACATGTCGAACGTTCCCAAAATTGTCTATAATGATGAAATTTTAACATTTAATCTTTTGACTCTAAATGACTGTTGGATGTGAATTATGACTTTTTCAACTAAAATAAGTGTGTTTAAAGTCATTTCTGTGACTAAAACGGGTCAAAATTGAAGCTTTTGAGTAAGCAAAACTCTGTAAAAATGGCCATTTTGGTCACTGTGAGGGTTTAAAAAGTGGTTATTCAACATGAGGCACGATCCAATTGACATTTTGAATAATTTTTGGTACAGTCCAAAAAATCAATTTTCGGATGAAAAACGATGACTCCGGACATGTCGAACGTTCCCAAAATGGTCTATAATGATGAAATTTTAACATTTAATCTTTTGACTCTAAATGACTGTTGGATGTGAATTATGACTTTTTCTACTTAAAATAAGTGTGTTTAAAGTCATTTCTGTGCCTGAAACGGGTCAAAATTGAAGCTTTTGAGTAAGCAAAACTCTGTAAAAATGGCCATTTTGGTCACTGTGAGGGTTTAAAAAGTGGTTATTCAACATGAGGCACAATCCAATTGACATTTTGAATCATTTTTGGTACAGTCCAAAAAATCAATTTTCGGATGAAAAACGATGACTCCGGACATGTCGAACGTTCCCAAAATGGTCTATAATGATGAAATTTTAACATTTAATCTTTTTACTCTAAATGACTGTTGGATGTGAATTATGACTTTTTCAACTAAAATAAGTGTGTTTAAAGTCATTTCTGTGACTGAAACGGGTCAAAATTGAAGCTTTTGAGTAAGCAAAACTCTGTAAAAATGGCCATTTTGGTCACTGTGAGGGTTTAAAAAGTGGTTATTCAACATGAGGCATGATCCAATTGACATTTTGAATCATTTTTGGTACAGTCCAAAAAATCGATTTTCGGATGAAAAACGATGTCTCCGGACATGTCGAACGTTCCCAAAATGGTCTATAATGATGAAATTTTAACATTTAATCTTTTGACTCTAAATGACTGTTGGATGTGAATTATGACTTTTTCAACTAAAATAAGTGTGTTTAAAGTAATTTTTGTGACTGAAACGGGTCAAAATTGAAGCTTTTGAGTAATCAAAACTCTGTAAAAATGGCAATTTTGGTCACTGTGAGGGTTTAAAAAGTGGTTATTCAACATGAGGCACGATCCAATTGACATTTTGAATCATTTTTGGTACAGTCCAAAAAATCGATTTTCGGATGAAAAACGATGACTCCGGACATGTCGAACGTTCCCAAAATGGTCTATAATGATGAAATGTTAACATTTAATCTTTTGACTCTAAATGACTGTTGGATGTGAATTATGACTTTTTCAACTAAAATAAGTGTGTTTAAAGTCATTTCTGTGACTGAAACGGGTCAAAATTGAAGCTTTTGAGTAAGCAAAACTCTGTAAAAATGGCCATTTTGGTCACTGTGAGGGTTTAAAAAGTGGTTATTCAACATGAGGCACGATCCAATTGACATTTTGAATCATTTTTGGTACAGTCCAAAAAATCAATTTTCGGATGAAAAACGATGACTCTGGACATGTCGAACGTTCCCAAAATGGTCTATAATGATGAAATTTTAACATTTAATCTTTTGACTCTAAATGACTGTTGGATGTGAATTATGACTTTTTCAACTAAAATAAGTGTGTTTAAAGTCATTTCTGTGACTGAAACGGGTCAAAATTGAAGCTTTTGAGTAAGCAAAACTCTGTAAAAATGGCCATTTTGGTCACTGTGAGGGTTTAAAAAGTGGTTATTCAACATGAGGCATGATCCAATTGACATTTTGAATCATTTTTGGTACAGTCCAAAAAATCAATTTTCGGATGAAAAACGATGACTCCGGACATGTCGAACGTTCCCAAAATGGTCTATAATGATGAAATTTTAACATTTAATCTTTTGACTTTAAATGACTGTTGGATGTGAATTATGACTTTTTCTACTAAAATAAGTGTGTTTAAAGTCATTTCTGTGACTGAAACGGGTCAAAATTGAAGCTTTTGAGTAAGCAAAACTCTGTAAAAATGGCCATTTTGGTCACTGTGAGGGTTTAAAAAGTGGTTATTCAACATGAGGAACGATCCAATTGACATTTTGAATCATTTTTGGTACAGTCCAAAAAATCGATTTTCGGATGAAAAACGATGACTCCGGACATGTCGAACGTTCCCAAAATGGTCTATAATGATGAAATTTTAACATTTAATCTTTTGACTCTAAATGACTGTTGGATGTGAATTATGACTTTTTCAACTAAAATAAGTGTGTTTAAAGTCATTTCTGTGACTGAAACAGGTCAAAATTGAAGCTTTTGAGTAAGCAACTCTGTAAAAATGGCAATTTTGGTCACTGTGAGGGTTTAAAAAGTGGTTATTCAACATGAGGCATGATCCAATTGACATTTTGAATCATTTTTGGTACAGTCCAAAAAATCGATTTTCGGATGAAAAACGATGACTCCGGACATGTCGAACGTTCCCAAAATGGTCTATAATGATGAAATTTTAACATTTAATCTTTTGACTCTAAATGACTGTTGGATGTGAATTATGACTTTTTCAACTAAAATAAGTGTGTTTAAAGTCATTTCTGTGACTGAAATGGGTCAAAATTGAAGCTTTTGAGTAAGCAAAACTCTGTAAAAATGGCCATTTTGGTCGCTGTGAGGGTTTAAAAAGTGGTTATTCAACATGAGGCACGATCCAATTGACATTTTGAATCATTTTTGGTACAGTCCAAAAAATCAATTTTCGGATGAAAAACGATGACTCCAGACATGTCGAACGTTCCCAAAATGGTCTATAATGATGAAATTTTAACATTTAATCTTTTGACTCTAAATGACTGTTGGATGTGAATTATGACTTTTTCAACTAAAATAAGTGTGTTTAAAGTCATTTCTGTGACTGAAACGGGTCAAAATTGAAGCTTTTGAGTAAGCAAAACTCTGTAAAAATGGCCATTTTGGTCACTGTGAGGGTTTAAAAAGTGGTTATTCAACATGAGGCACGATCCAATTGACATTTTGAATCATTTTTGGTACAGTCCAAAAAATCGATTTTCGGATGAAAAACGATGACTCCGGACATGTCGAACGTTCCCAAAATGGTCTATAATGATGACATTTTAACATTTAATCTTTTGACTCTAAATGACTGTTGGATGTGAATTATGACTTTTTCAACTAAAATAAGTGTGTTTAAAGTCATTTCTGTGCCTGAAACGGGTCAAAATTGAAGCTTTTGAGTAAGCAAAACTCCGTAAAAATGGCAATTTTGGTCACTGTGAGGGTTTAAAAAGTGGTTATTCAACATGAGGCATGATCCAATTGACATTTTGAATCATTTTTGGTACAGTCCAAAAAATCGATTTTCGGATGAAAAACGATGACTCCGGACATGTCGAACGTTCCCAAAATGGTCTATAATGATGAAATTTTAACATTTAATCTTTTGACTCTAAATGACTGTTGGATGTGAATTATGACTTTTTCTACTTAAAATAAGTGTGTTTAAAGTCATTTCTGTGCCTGAAACGGGTCAAAATTGAAGCTTTTGAGTAAGCAAAACTCTGTAAAAATGGCAATTTTGGTCACTGTGAGGGTTTAAAAAGTGGTTATTCAACATGAGGCATGATCCAATTGACATTTTGAATCATTTTTGGTACAGTCCAAAAAATCAATTTTCGGATGAAAAACGATGACTCCGGACATGTCGAACGTTCCCAAAATGGTCTATAATGATGAAATTTTAACATTTAATCTTTTGACTCTAAATGACTGTTGGATGTGAATTATGACTTTTTCAACTAAAATATGTGTGTTTAAAGTCATTTCTGTGACTGAAACGGGTCAAAATTGAAGCTTTTGAGTAAGCAAATCTCTGTAAAAATGGCCATTTTGGTCACTGTGAGGGTTTAAAAAGTGGTTATTCAACATGAGGCACGATCCAATTGACATTTTGAATCATTTTTGGTACAGTCCAAAAAATCAATTTTCGGATGAAAAACGATGACTCCGGACATGTCGAAAGTTCCCAAAATGGTCTATAATGATGAAATTTTAACATTTAATCTTTTGACTCTAAATGACTGTTGGATGTGAATTATGACTTTTTCAACTAAAATAAGTGTGTTTAAAGTCATTTCTGTGACTGAAACAGGTCAAAATTGAAGCTTTTGAGTAAGCAAAACTCTGTAAAAATGGCAATTTTGGTCACTGTGAGGGATTAAAAAGTGGTTATTCAACATGAGGCATGATCCAATTGACATTTTGAATCATTTTTGGTACAGTCCAAAAAATCGATTTTCGGATGAAAAACGATGACTCCGGACATGTCGAACGTTCCCAAAATGGTCTATAATGATGAAATTTTAACATTTAATCTTTTGACTCTAAATGACTGTTGGATGTGAATTATGACTTTTTCAACTACAATAAGTGTGTTTAAATTCATTTCTGTGACTGAAACGGGTCAAAATTGAAGCTTTTGAGTAAGCAAAACTCTGTAAAAATGGCCATTTTGGTCACTGTGAGGGTTTAAAAAGTGGTTATTCAACATGAGGCACGATCCAATTGACATTTTGAATCATTTTTGGTACAGTCCAAAAAATCAATTTTCGGATGAAAAACGATGACTCTGGACATGTCGAACGTTCCCAAAATGGTCTATAATGATGAAATTTTAACATTTAATCTTTTGACTCTAAATGACTGTTGGATGTGAATTATGACTTTTTCAACTAAAATAAGTGTGTTTAAAGTCATTTCTGTGCCTGAAACGGGTCAAAATTGAAGCTTTTGAGTAAGCAAAACTCTGTAAAAATGGCAATTTTGGTCACTGTGAGGGTTTAAAAAATGGTTATTCATTATGAGGCACGATCCAATTGACATTTTGAATCATTTTTGGTACAGTCCAAAAAATCGATTTTCGGATGAAAAACGATGACTCCGGACATGTCGAACGTTCCCAAAATGGTCTATAATGATGAAATGTTAACATTTAATCTTTTGACTCTAAATGACTGTTGGATGTGAATTATGACTTTTTCAACTAAAATAAGTGTGTTTAAAGTCATTTCTGTGACTGAAACGGGTCAAAATTGAAGCTTTTGAGTAAGCAAAACTCTGTAAAAATGGCCATTTTGGTCACTGTGAGGTTTAAAAAGTGGGTATTCAACATGAGGCACGATCCAATTGACATTTTGAATCATTTTTGGTACAGTCCAAAAAATCGATTTTCGGATGAAAAACGATGACTCCGGACATGTCGAACGTTCCCAAAATGGTCTATAATGATGACATTTTAACATTTAATCTTTTGACTCTAAATGACTGTTGGATGTGAATTATGACTTTTTCAACTAAAATAAGTGTGTTTAAATTCATTTCTGTGACTGAAACGGGTCAAAATTGAAGCTTTTGAGTAAGCAAAACTCTGTAAAAATGGCCATTTTGGTCACTGTGAGGGTTTAAAAAGTGGTTATTCAACATGAGGCACGATCCAATTGACATTTTGAATCATTTTTGGTACAGTCCAAAAAAATCAATTTTCGGATGAAAAACGATGACTCCGGACATGTCGAACGTTCCCAAAATGGTCTATAATGATGAAATTTTAACATTTAATCTTTTGACTCTAAATGACTGTTGGATGTGAATTATGACTTTTTCTACTTAAAATAAGTGTGTTTAAAGTCATTTCTGTGCCTGAAACGGGTCAAAATTGAAGCTTTTGAGTAAGCAAAACTCTGTAAAAATGGCCATTTTGGTCACTGTGAGGGTTTAAAAAGTGGTTATTCAACATGAGGCACAATCCAATTGACATTTTGAATCATTTTTGGTACAGTCCAAAAAATCAATTTTCGGATGAAAAACGATGACTCCGGACATGTCGAACGTTCCCAAAATGGTCTATAATGATGAAATTTTAACATTTAATCTTTTTACTCTAAATGACTGTTGGATGTGAATTATGACTTTTTCAACTAAAATAAGTGTGTTTAAAGTCATTTCTGTGACTGAAACGGGTCAAAATTGAAGCTTTTGAGTAAGCAAAACTCTGTAAAAATGGCCATTTTGGTCACTGTGAGGGTTTAAAAAGTGGTTATTCAACATGAGGCATGATCCAATTGACATTTTGAATCATTTTTGGTACAGTCCAAAAAATCGATTTTCGGATGAAAAACGATGACTCCGGACATGTCGAACGTTCCCAAAATGGTCTATAATGATGAAATTTTAACATTTAATCTTTTGACTCTAAATGACTGTTGGATGTGAATTATGACTTTTTCAACTAAAATAAGTGTGTTTAAAGTAATTTTTGTGACTGAAACGGGTCAAAATTGAAGCTTTTGAGTAATCAAAACTCTGTAAAAATGGCAATTTTGGTCACTGTGAGGGTTTAAAAAGTGGTTATTCAACATGAGGCACGATCCAATTGACATTTTGAATCATTTTTGGTACAGTCCAAAAAATCGATTTTCGGATGAAAAACGATGACTCCGGACATGTCGAACGTTCCCAAAATGGTCTATAATGATGAAATGTTAACATTTAATCTTTTGACTCTAAATGACTGTTGGATGTGAATTATGACTTTTTCAACTAAAATAAGTGTGTTTAAAGTCATTTCTGTGACTGAAACGGGTCAAAATTGAAGCTTTTGAGTAAGCAAAACTCTGTAAAAATGGCCATTTTGGTCACTGTGAGGGTTTAAAAAGTGGTTATTCAACATGAGGCACGATCCAATTGACATTTTGAATCATTTTTGGTACAGTCCAAAAAATCAATTTTCGGATGAAAAACGATGACTCTGGACATGTCGAACGTTCCCAAAATGGTCTATAATGATGAAATTTTAACATTTAATCTTTTGACTTTAAATGACTGTTGGATGTGAATTATGACTTTTTCTACTAAAATAAGTGTGTTTAAAGTCATTTCTGTGACTGAAACGGGTCAAAATTGAAGCTTTTGAGTAAGCAAAACTCTGTAAAAATGGCCATTTTGGTCACTGTGAGGGTTTAAAAAGTGGTTATTCAACATGAGGAACGATCCAATTGACATTTTGAATCATTTTTGGTACAGTCCAAAAAATCGATTTTCGGATGAAAAACGATGACTCCGGACATGTCGAACGTTCCCAAAATGGTCTATAATGATGAAATTTTAACATTTAATCTTTTGACTCTAAATGACTGTTGGATGTGAATTATGACTTTTTCAACTAAAATAAGTGTGTTTAAAGTCATTTCTGTGACTGAAACAGGTCAAAATTGAAGCTTTTGAGTAAGCAACTCTGTAAAAATGGCAATTTTGGTCACTGTGAGGGTTTAAAAAGTGGTTATTCAACATGAGGCATGATCCAATTGACATTTTGAATCATTTTTGGTACAGTCCAAAAAATCGATTTTCGGATGAAAAACGATGACTCCGGACATGTCGAACGTTCCCAAAATGGTCTATAATGATGAAATTTTAACATTTAATCTTTTGACTCTAAATGACTGTTGGATGTGAATTATGACTTTTTCAACTAAAATAAGTGTGTTTAAAGTCATTTCTGTGACTGAAATGGGTCAAAATTGAAGCTTTTGAGTAAGCAAAACTCTGTAAAAATGGCCATTTTGGTCACTGTGAGGGTTTAAAAAGTGGTTATTCAACATGAGGCACGATCCAATTGACATTTTGAATCATTTTTGGTACAGTCCAAAAAATCAATTTTCGGATGAAAAACGATGACTCCAGACATGTCGAACGTTCCCAAAATGGTCTATAATGATGAAATTTTAACATTTAATCTTTTGACTCTAAATGACTGTTGGATGTGAATTATGACTTTTTCAACTAAAATAAGTGTGTTTAAAGTCATTTCTGTGACTGAAACGGGTCAAAATTGAAGCTTTTGAGTAAGCAAAACTCTGTAAAAATGGCCATTTTGGTCACTGTGAGGGTTTAAAAAGTGGTTATTCAACATGAGGCACGATCCAATTGACATTTTGAATCATTTTTGGTACAGTCCAAAAAATCGATTTTCGGATGAAAAACGATGACTCCGGACATGTCGAACGTTCCCAAAATGGTCTATAATGATGACATTTTAACATTTAATCTTTTGACTCTAAATGACTGTTGGATGTGAATTATGACTTTTTCAACTAAAATAAGTGTGTTTAAATTCATTTCTGTGACTGAAACAGGTCAAAATTGAAGCTTTTGAGTAAGCAAAACTCTGTAAAAATGGCCATTTTGGTCACTGTGAGGGTTTAAAAAGTGGTTATTCAACATGAGGCACGATCCAATTGACATTTTGAATCATTTTTGGTACAGTCCAAAAAATCAATTTTCGGATGAAAAACGATGACTCCGGACATGTCGAACGTTCCCAAAATGGTCTATAATGATGACATTTTAACATTTAATCTTTTGACTCTGAATGACTGTTGGATGTGAATTATGACTTTTTCAACTAAAATAAGTGTGTTTAAAGTCATTTCTGTGACTGAAACGGGTCAAAATTGAAGCTTTTGAGTAAGCAAAACTCTGTAAAAATGGCCATTTTGGTCACTGTGAGGGTTTAAAAAGTGGTTATTCAACATGAGGCACGATCCAATTGACATTTTGAATCATTTTTGGTACAGTCCAAAAAATCAATTTTCGGATGAAAAACGATGACTCCGGACATGTCGAACGTTCCCAAAATGGTCTATAATGATGAAATTTTAACATTTAATCTTTTGACTCTAAATGACTGTTGGATGTGAATTATGACTTTTTCTACTAAAATAAGTGTGTTTAAAGTCATTTCTGTGACTGAAACGGGTCAAAATTGAAGCTTTTGAGTAAGCAAAACTATGTAAAAATGGCCATTTTGGTCACTGTGAGGGTTTAAAAAGTGGTTATTCAACATGAGGAACGATCCAATTGACATTTTGAATCATTTTTGGTACAGTCCAAAAAATCGATTTTCGGATGAAAAACGATGACTCCGGACATGTCGAACGTTCCCAAAATGGTCTATAATGATGAAATTTTAACATTTAATCTTTTGACTCTAAATGACTGTTGGATGTGAATTATGACTTTTTCAACTAAAATAAGTGTGTTTAAAGTCATTTCTGTGACTGAAACAGGTCAAAATTGAAGCTTTTGAGTAAGCAACTCTGTAAAAATGGCAATTTTGGTTACTGTGAGGGTTTAAAAAGTGGTTATTCAACATGAGGCATGATCCAATTGACATTTTGAATCATTTTTGGTACAGTCCAAAAAATCGATTTTCGGATGAAAAACGATGACTCCGGACATGTCGAACGTTCCCAAAATGGTCTATAATGATGACATTTTAACATTTAATCTTTTGACTCTAAATGACTGTTGGATGTGAATTATGACTTTTTCAACTAAAATAAGTGTGTTTAAAGTCATTTCTGTGACTGAAATGGGTCAAAATTGAAGCTTTTGAGTAAGCAAAACTCTGTAAAAATGGCCATTTTGGTCACTGTGAGGGTTTAAAAAGTGGTTATTCAACATGAGGCACGATCCAATTGACATTTTGAATCATTTTTGGTACAGTCCAAAAAATCAATTTTCGGATGAAAAACGATGACTCCGGACATGTCGAACGTTCCCAAAATGGTCTATAATGATGAAATTTTAACATTTAAACTTTTGACTCTAAATGACTGTTGGATGTGAATTATGACTTTTTCAACTAAAATAAGTGTGTTTAAAGTCATTTCTGTGCCTGAAACGGGTCAAAATTGAAGCTTTTGAGTAAGCAAAACTCTGTAAAAATGGCAATTTTGGTCACTGTGAGGGTTTAAAAAGTGGTTATTCATTATGAGGCACGATCCAATTGACATTTTGAATCATTTTTGGTACAGTCCAAAAAATCGATTTTCGGATGAAAAACGATGACTCCGGACATGTCGAACGTTCCCAAAATGGTCTATAATGATGAAATGTTAACATTTAATCTTTTGACTCTAAATGACTGTTGGATGTGAATTATGACTTTTTCAACTAAAATAAGTGTGTTTAAAGTCATTTCTGTGACTGAAACGGGTCAAAATTGAAGCTTTTGAGTAAGCAAAACTCTGTAAAAATGGCCATTTTGGTCACTGTGAGGTTTAAAAAGTGGGTATTCAACATGAGGCACGATCCAATTGACATTTTGAATCATTTTTGGTACAGTCCAAAAAATCGATTTTCGGATGAAAAACGATGACTCCGGACATGTCGAACGTTCCCAAAATGGTCTATAATGATGACATTTTAACATTTAATCTTTTGACTCTAAATGACTGTTGGATGTGAATTATGACTTTTTCAACTAAAATAAGTGTGTTTAAATTCATTTCTGTGACTGAAACGGGTCAAAATTGAAGCTTTTGAGTAAGCAAAACTCTGTAAAAATGGCCATTTTGGTCACTGTGAGGGTTTAAAAAGTGGTTATTCAACATGAGGCACGATCCAATTGACATTTTGAATCATTTTTGGTACAGTCCAAAAAAATCAATTTTCGGATGAAAAACGATGACTCCGGACATGTCGAACGTTCCCAAAATGGTCTATAATGATGAAATTTTAACATTTAATCTTTTGACTCTAAATGACTGTTGGATGTGAATTATGACTTTTTCTACTTAAAATAAGTGTGTTTAAAGTCATTTCTGTGCCTGAAACGGGTCAAAATTGAAGCTTTTGAGTAAGCAAAACTCTGTAAAAATGGCCATTTTGGTCACTGTGAGGGTTTAAAAAGTGGTTATTCAACATGAGGCACAATCCAATTGACATTTTGAATCATTTTTGGTACAGTCCAAAAAATCAATTTTCGGATGAAAAACGATGACTCCGGACATGTCGAACGTTCCCAAAATGGTCTATAATGATGAAATTTTAACATTTAATCTTTTTACTCTAAATGACTGTTGGATGTGAATTATGACTTTTTCAACTAAAATAAGTGTGTTTAAAGTCATTTCTGTGACTGAAACGGGTCAAAATTGAAGCTTTTGAGTAAGCAAAACTCTGTAAAAATGGCCATTTTGGTCACTGTGAGGGTTTAAAAAGTGGTTATTCAACATGAGGCATGATCCAATTGACATTTTGAATCATTTTTGGTACAGTCCAAAAAATCGATTTTCGGATGAAAAACGATGACTCCGGACATGTCGAACGTTCCCAAAATGGTCTATAATGATGAAATTTTAACATTTAATCTTTTGACTCTAAATGACTGTTGGATGTGAATTATGACTTTTTCAACTAAAATAAGTGTGTTTAAAGTAATTTTTGTGACTGAAACGGGTCAAAATTGAAGCTTTTGAGTAATCAAAACTCTGTAAAAATGGCAATTTTGGTCACTGTGAGGGTTTAAAAAGTGGTTATTCAACATGAGGCACGATCCAATTGACATTTTGAATCATTTTTGGTACAGTCCAAAAAATCGATTTTCGGATGAAAAACGATGACTCCGGACATGTCGAACGTTCCCAAAATGGTCTATAATGATGAAATGTTAACATTTAATCTTTTGACTCTAAATGACTGTTGGATGTGAATTATGACTTTTTCAACTAAAATAAGTGTGTTTAAAGTCATTTCTGTGACTGAAACGGGTCAAAATTGAAGCTTTTGAGTAAGCAAAACTCTGTAAAAATGGCCATTTTGGTCACTGTGAGGGTTTAAAAAGTGGTTATTCAACATGAGGCACGATCCAATTGACATTTTGAATCATTTTTGGTACAGTCCAAAAAATCAATTTTCGGATGAAAAACGATGACTCCGGACATGTCGAACGTTCCCAAAATGGTCTATAATGATGACATTTTAACATTTAATCTTTTGACTCTAAATGACTGTTGGATGTGAATTATGACTTTTTCAACTAAAATAAGTGTGTTTAAATTCATTTCTGTGACTGAATCGGGTCAAAATTGAAGCTTTTGAGTAAGCAAAACTCTGTAAAAATGGCCATTTTGGTCACTGTGAGGGTTTAAAAAGTGGTTATTCAACATGAGGCACGATCCAATTGACATTTTGAATCATTTTTGGTACAGTCCAAAAAATCAATTTTCGGATGAAAAACGATGACTCCGGACATGTCGAACGTTCCCAAAATGGTCTATAATGATGACATTTTAACATTTAATCTTTTGACTCTGAATGACTGTTGGATGTGAATTATGACTTTTTCAACTAAAATAAGTGTGTTTAAAGTCATTTCTGTGACTGAAACGGGTCAAAATTGAAGCTTTTGAGTAAGCAAAACTCTGTAAAAATGGCCATTTTGGTCACTGTGAGGGTTTAAAAAGTGGTTATTCAACATGAGGCACGATCCAATTGACATTTTGAATCATTTTTGGTACAGTCCAAAAAATCAATTTTCGGATGAAAAACGATGACTCCGGACATGTCGAACGTTCCCAAAATGGTCTATAATGATGAAATTTTAACATTTAATCTTTTGACTCTAAATGACTGTTGGATGTGAATTATGACTTTTTCTACTAAAATAAGTGTGTTTAAAGTCATTTCTGTGACTGAAACGGGTCAAAATTGAAGCTTTTGAGTAAGCAAAACTATGTAAAAATGGCCATTTTGGTCACTGTGACGGTTTAAAAAGTGGTTATTCAACATGAGGAACGATCCAATTGACATTTTGAATCATTTTTGGTACAGTCCAAAAAATCGATTTTCGGATGAAAAACGATGACTCCGGACATGTCGAACGTTCCCAAAATGGTCTATAATGATGAAATTTTAACATTTAATCTTTTGACTCTAAATGACTGTTGGATGTGAATTATGACTTTTTCAACTAAAATAAGTGTGTTTAAAGTCATTTCTGTGACTGAAACAGGTCAAAATTGAAGCTTTTGAGTAAGCAACTCTGTAAAAATGGCAATTTTGGTCACTGTGAGGGTTTAAAAAGTGGTTATTCAACATGAGGCATGATCCAATTGACATTTTGAATCATTTTTGGTACAGTCCAAAAAATCGATTTTCGGATGAAAAACGATGACTCCGGACATGTCGAACGTTCCCAAAATGGTCTATAATGATGACATTTTAACATTTAATCTTTTGACTCTAAATGACTGTTGGATGTGCATTATGACTTTTTCAACTAAAATAAGTGTGTTTAAAGTCATTTCTGTGCCTGAAACGGGTCAAAATTGAAGCTTTTGAGTAAGCAAAACTCTGTAAAAATGGCAATTTTGGTCACTGTGAGGGTTTAAAAAGTGGTTATTCAACATGAGGCATGATCCAATTGACATTTTAAATCATTTTTGGTACAGTCCAAAAAATCGATTTTCGGATGAAAAACGATGACTCCGGACATGTCGAACGTTCCCAAAATGGTCGATTAATGATGAAATTTTAACATTTAATCTTTTGACTCTAAATGACTGTTGGATGTGAATTATGACTTTTTCAACTAAAATAAGTGTGTTTAAAGTCATTTCTGTGCCTGAAACGGGTCAAAATTGAAGCTTTTGAGTAAGCAAAACTCTGTAAAAATGGCAATTTTGGTCACTGTGAGGGTTTTAAAAGTGGTTATTCAACATGAGGCATGATCCAATTGACATTTTGAGTCATTTTTGGTACAGTCCAAAAAATCGATTTTCGGATGAAAAACGATGACTCCGGACATGTCGAACGTTCCCAAAATGGTCTATAATGATGAAATTTTAACATTTAATCTTTTGACTCTAAATGACTGTTGGATGTGGATTATGACTTTTTCAACTAAAATAAGTGTGTTTAAAGTCATTTCTGTGACTGAAACGGGTCAAAATTGAAGCTTTTGAGTAAGCAAAACTCTGTAAAAATGGCCATTTTGGTCACTGTGAGGGTTCAAAAAGTGGTTATTCAACATGAGGCACGATCCAATTGACATTTTGAATCATTTTTGGTACAGTCCAAAAAATCAATTTTCGGATGAAAAACGATGACTCCGGACATGTCGAACGTTCCCAAAATGGTCTATAATGATGAAATTTTAACATTTAATCTTTTGACTCTAAATGACTGTTGGATGTGAATTATGACTTTTTCAACTAAAATAAGTGTGTTTAAAGTCATTTCTGTGACTGAAATGGGTCAAAATTGAAGCTTTTGAGTAAGCAAAACTCTGTAAAAATGGCCATTTTGGTCACTGTGAGGGTTTAAAAAGTGGTTATTCAACATGAGGCACGATCCAATTGACATTTTGAATCATTTTTGGTACAGTCCAAAAAATCAATTTTCGGATGAAAAACGATGACTCCAGACATGTCGAACGTTCCCAAAATGGTCTATAATGATGAAATTTTAACATTTAATCTTTTGACTATAAATGACTGTTGGATGTGAATTATGACTTTTTCAACTAAAATAAGTGTGTTTAAAGTCATTTCTGTGACTGAAACGGGTCAAAATTGAAGCTTTTGAGTAAGCAAAACTCTGTAAAAATGGCCATTTTGGTCACTGTGAGGGTTTAAAAAGTGGTTATTCAACATGAGGCACGATCCAATTGACATTTTGAATCATTTTTGGTACAGTCCAAAAAATCGATTTTCGGATGAAAAACGATGACTCCGGACATGTCGAACGTTCCCAAAATGGTCTATAATGATGACATTTTAACATTTAATCTTTTGACTCTAAATGACTGTTGGATGTGAATTATGACTTTTTCAACTAAAATAAGTGTGTTTAAATTCATTTCTGTGACTGAAACGGGTCAAAATTGAAGCTTTTGAGTAAGCAAAACTCTGTAAAAATGGCCATTTTGGTCACTGTGAGGGTTTAAAAAGTGGTTATTCAACATGAGGCACGATCCAATTGACATTTTGAATCATTTTTGGTACAGTCCAAAAAATCAATTTTCGGATGAAAAACGATGACTCCGGACATGTCGAACGTTCCCAAAATGGTCTATAATGATGACATTTTAACATTTAATCTTTTGACTCTGAATGACTGTTGGATGTGAATTATGACTTTTTCAACTAAAATAAGTGTGTTTAAAGTCATTTCTGTGACTGAAACGGGTCAAAATTGAAGCTTTTGAGTAAGCAAAACTCTGTAAAAATGGCCATTTTGGTCACTGTGAGGGTTTAAAAAGTGGTTATTCAACATGAGGCACGATCCAATTGACATTTTGAATCATTTTTGGTACAGTCCAAAAAATCAATTTTCGGATGAAAAACGATGACTCCGGACATGTCGAACGTTCCCAAAATGGTCTATAATGATGAAATTTTAACATTTAATCTTTTGACTCTAAATGACTGTTGGATGTGAATTATGACTTTTTCTACTAAAATAAGTGTGTTTAAAGTCATTTCTGTGACTGAAACGGGTCAAAATTGAAGCTTTTGAGTAAGCAAAACTATGTAAAAATGGCCATTTTGGTCACTGTGAGGGTTTAAAAAGTGGTTATTCAACATGAGGAACGATCCAATTGACATTTTGAATCATTTTTGGTACAGTCCAAAAAATCGATTTTCGGATGAAAAACGATGACTCCGGACATGTCGAACGTTCCCAAAATGGTCTATAATGATGAAATTTTAACATTTAATCTTTTGACTCTAAATGACTGTTGGATGTGAATTATGACTTTTTCAACTAAAATAAGTGTGTTTAAAGTCATTTCTGTGACTGAAACAGGTCAAAATTGAAGCTTTTGAGTAAGCAACTCTGTAAAAATGGCAATTTTGGTCACTGTGAGGGTTTAAAAAGTGGTTATTCAACATGAGGCATGATCCAATTGACATTTTGAATCATTTTTGGTACAGTCCAAAAAATCGATTTTCGGATGAAAAACGATGACTCCGGACATGTCGAACGTTCCCAAAATGGTCTATAATGATGACATTTTAACATTTAATCTTTTGACTCTAAATGACTGTTGGATGTGAATTATGACTTTTTCAACTAAAATAAGTGTGTTTAAAGTCATTTCTGTGACTGAAATGGGTCAAAATTGAAGCTTTTGAGTAAGCAAAACTCTGTAAAAATGGCCATTTTGGTCACTGTGAGGGTTTAAAAAGTGGTTATTCAACATGAGGCACGATCCAATTGACATTTTGAATCATTTTTGGTACAGTCCAAAAAATCAATTTTCGGATGAAAAACGATGACTCCGGACATGTCGAACGTTCCCAAAATGGTCTATAATGATGAAATTTTAACATTTAAACTTTTGACTCTAAATGACTGTTGGATGTGAATTATGACTTTTTCAACTAAAATAAGTGTGTTTAAAGTCATTTCTGTGCCTGAAACGGGTCAAAATTGAAGCTTTTGAGTAAGCAAAACTCTGTAAAAATGGCAATTTTGGTCACTGTGAGGGTTTAAAAAGTGGTTATTCAACATGAGGCATGATCCAATTGACATTTTGAATCATTTTTGGTACAGTCCAAAAAATCAATTTTCGGATGAAAAACGATGACTCCGGACATGTCGAACGTTCCCAAAATGGTCTATAATGATGACATTTTAACATTTAATCTTTTGACTCTAAATGACTGTTGGATGTGAATTATGACTTTTTCAACTAAAATAAGTGTGTTTAAAGTCATTTCTGTGCCTGAAACGGGTCAAAATTGAAGCTTTTGAGTAAGCAAAACTCTGTAAAAATGGCAATTTTGGTCACTGTGAGGGTTTAAAAAGTGGTTATTCAACATGAGGCATGATCCAATTGACATTTTGAATCATTTTTGGTACAGTCCAAAAAATCGATTTTCGGATGAAAAACGATGACTCCGGACATGTCGAACGTTCCCAAAATGGTCTATAATGATGAAATTTTAACATTTAATCTTTTGACTCTAAATGACTGTTGGATGTGCATTATGACTTTTTCAACTAAAATAAGTGTGTTTAAAGTCATTTCTGTGCCTGAAACGGGTCAAAATTGAAGCTTTTGAGTAAGCAAAACTCTGTAAAAATGGCAATTTTGGTCACTGTGAGGGTTTAAAAAGTGGTTATTCAACATGAGGCATGATCCAATTGACATTTTAAATCATTTTTGGTACAGTCCAAAAAATCGATTTTCGGATGAAAAACGATGACTCCGGACATGTCGAACGTTCCCAAAATGCTCGATTAATGATGAAATTTTAACATTTAATCTTTTGACTCTAAATGACTGTTGGATGTGAATTATGACTTTTTCAACTAAAATAAGTGTGTTTAAAGTCATTTCTGTGCCTGAAACGGGTCAAAATTGAAGCTTTTGAGTAAGCAAAACTCTGTAAAAATGGCAATTTTGGTCACTGTGAGGGTTTTAAAAGTGGTTATTCAACATGAGGCATGATCCAATTGACATTTTGAGTCATTTTTGGTACAGTCCAAAAAATCGATTTTCGGATGAAAAACGATGACTCCGGACATGTCGAACGTTCCCAAAATGGTCTATAATGATGAAATTTTAACATTTAATCTTTTGACTCTAAATGACTGTTGGATGTGGATTATGACTTTTTCAACTAAAATAAGTGTGTTTAAAGTCATTTCTGTGACTGAAACGGGTCAAAATTGAAGCTTTTGAGTAAGCAAAACTCTGTAAAAATGGCCATTTTGGTCACTGTGAGGGTTCAAAAAGTGGTTATTCAACATGAGGCACGATCCAATTGACATTTTGAATCATTTTTGGTACAGTCCAAAAAATCAATTTTCGGATGAAAAACGATGACTCCGGACATGTCGAACGTTCCCAAAATGGTCTATAATGATGAAATTTTAACATTTAATCTTTTGACTCTAAATGACTGTTGGATGTGAATTATGACTTTTTCAACTAAAATAAGTGTGTTTAAAGTCATTTCTGTGCCTGAAACGGGTCAAAATTGAAGCTTTTGAGTAAGCAAAACTCTGTAAAAATGGCAATTTTGGTCACTGTGAGGGTTTAAAAAGTGGTTATTCAACATGAGGCACGATCCAATTGACATTTTGAATCATTTTTGGTACAGTCCAAAAAATCGATTTTAGGATGAAAAACGATGACTCGAGGACATGTCGAACGTTCCCAAAATGGTCTATAATGATGAAATTTTAACATTTAATCTTTTGACTCTAAATGACTGTTGGATGTGAATTATGACTTTTTCTACTAAAATAAGTGTGTTTAAAGTCATTTCTGTGACTGAAACGGGTCAAAATTGAAGCTTTTGAGTAAGCAAAACTCTGTAAAAATGGCCATTTTGGTCACTGTGAGGGTTTAAAAAGTGGTTATTCAACATGAGGAACAATCCAATTGACATTTTGAATCATTTTTGGTACAGTCCAAAAAATCGATTTTCGGATGAAAAACGATGACTCTGGACATGTCGAACGTTCCCAAAATGGTCTATAATGATGAAATTTTAACATTTAATCTTTTGACTCTAAATGACTGTTGGATGTGAATTATGACTTTTTCAACTAAAATAAGTGTGTTTAAAGTCATTTCTGTGACTGAAACGGGTCAAAATTGAAGCTTTTGAGTAAGCAAAACTCTGTAAAAATGGCCATTTTGGTCACTGTGAGGGTTTAAAAAGTGGTTATTCAACATGAGGCATGATCCAATTGACATTTTGAATCATTTTTGGTACAGTCCAAAAAATCAATTTTCGGATGAAAAACGATGACTCCGGACATGTCGAACGTTCCCAAAATGGTCTATAATGATGAAATTTTAACATTTAATCTTTTGACTTTAAATGACTGTTGGATGTGAATTATGACTTTTTCTACTAAAATAAGTGTGTTTAAAGTCATTTCTGTGACTGAAACGGGTCAAAATTGAAGCTTTTGAGTAAGCAAAACTCTGTAAAAATGGCCATTTTGGTCACTGTGAGGGTTTAAAAAGTGGTTATTCAACATGAGGAACGATCCAATTGACATTTTGAATCATTTTTGGTACAGTCCAAAAAATCGATTTTCGGATGAAAAACGATGACTCCGGACATGTCGAACGTTCCCAAAATGGTCTATAATGATGAAATTTTAACATTTAATCTTTTGACTCTAAATGACTGTTGGATGTGAATTATGACTTTTTCAACTAAAATAAGTGTGTTTAAAGTCATTTCTGTGACTGAAATGGGTCAAAATTGAAGCTTTTGAGTAAGCAAAACTCTGTAAAAATGGCCATTTTGGTCACTGTGAGGGTTTAAAAAGTGGTTATTCAACATGAGGCACGATCCAATTGACATTTTGAATCATTTTTGGTACAGTCCAAAAAATCAATTTTCGGATGAAAAACGATGACTCCAGACATGTCGAACGTTCCCAAAATGGTCTATAATGATGAAATTTTAACATTTAATCTTTTGACTCTAAATGACTGTTGGATGTGAATTATGACTTTTTCAACTAAAATAAGTGTGTTTAAAGTCATTTCTGTGACTGAAACGGGTCAAAATTGAAGCTTTTGAGTAAGCAAAACTCTGTAAAAATGGCCATTTTGGTCACTGTGAGGGTTTAAAAAGTGGTTATTCAACATGAGGCACGATCCAATTGACATTTTGAATCATTTTTGGTACAGTCCAAAAAATCAATTTTCGGATGAAAAACGATGACTCCGGACATGTCGAACGTTCCCAAAATGGTCTATAATGATGACATTTTAACATTTAATCTTTTGACTCTAAATGACTGTTGGATGTGAATTATGACTTTTTCAACTAAAATAAGTGTGTTTAAATTCATTTCTGTGACTGAATCGGGTCAAAATTGAAGCTTTTGAGTAAGCAAAACTCTGTAAAAATGGCCATTTTGGTCACTGTGAGGGTTTAAAAAGTGGTTATTCAACATGAGGCACGATCCAATTGACATTTTGAATCATTTTTGGTACAGTCCAAAAAATCAATTTTCGGATGAAAAACGATGACTCCGGACATGTCGAACGTTCCCAAAATGGTCTATAATGATGACATTTTAACATTTAATCTTTTGACTCTGAATGACTGTTGGATGTGAATTATGACTTTTTCAACTAAAATAAGTGTGTTTAAAGTCATTTCTGTGACTGAAACGGGTCAAAATTGAAGCTTTTGAGTAAGCAAAACTCTGTAAAAATGGCCATTTTGGTCACTGTGAGGGTTTAAAAAGTGGTTATTCAACATGAGGCACGATCCAATTGACATTTTGAATCATTTTTGGTACAGTCCAAAAAATCAATTTTCGGATGAAAAACGATGACTCCGGACATGTCGAACGTTCCCAAAATGGTCTATAATGATGAAATTTTAACATTTAATCTTTTGACTCTAAATGACTGTTGGATGTGAATTATGACTTTTTCTACTAAAATAAGTGTGTTTAAAGTCATTTCTGTGACTGAAACGGGTCAAAATTGAAGCTTTTGAGTAAGCAAAACTATGTAAAAATGGCCATTTTGGTCACTGTGACGGTTTAAAAAGTGGTTATTCAACATGAGGAACGATCCAATTGACATTTTGAATCATTTTTGGTACAGTCCAAAAAATCGATTTTCGGATGAAAAACGATGACTCCGGACATGTCGAACGTTCCCAAAATGGTCTATAATGATGAAATTTTAACATTTAATCTTTTGACTCTAAATGACTGTTGGATGTGAATTATGACTTTTTCAACTAAAATAAGTGTGTTTAAAGTCATTTCTGTGACTGAAACAGGTCAAAATTGAAGCTTTTGAGTAAGCAACTCTGTAAAAATGGCAATTTTGGTCACTGTGAGGGTTTAAAAAGTGGTTATTCAACATGAGGCATGATCCAATTGACATTTTGAATCATTTTTGGTACAGTCCAAAAAATCGATTTTCGGATGAAAAACGATGACTCCGGACATGTCGAACGTTCCCAAAATGGTCTATAATGATGACATTTTAACATTTAATCTTTTGACTCTAAATGACTGTTGGATGTGCATTATGACTTTTTCAACTAAAATAAGTGTGTTTAAAGTCATTTCTGTGCCTGAAACGGGTCAAAATTGAAGCTTTTGAGTAAGCAAAACTCTGTAAAAATGGCAATTTTGGTCACTGTGAGGGTTTAAAAAGTGGTTATTCAACATGAGGCATGATCCAATTGACATTTTAAATCATTTTTGGTACAGTCCAAAAAATCGATTTTCGGATGAAAAACGATGACTCCGGACATGTCGAACGTTCCCAAAATGGTCGATTAATGATGAAATTTTAACATTTAATCTTTTGACTCTAAATGACTGTTGGATGTGAATTATGACTTTTTCAACTAAAATAAGTGTGTTTAAAGTCATTTCTGTGCCTGAAACGGGTCAAAATTGAAGCTTTTGAGTAAGCAAAACTCTGTAAAAATGGCAATTTTGGTCACTGTGAGGGTTTTAAAAGTGGTTATTCAACATGAGGCATGATCCAATTGACATTTTGAGTCATTTTTGGTACAGTCCAAAAAATCGATTTTCGGATGAAAAACGATGACTCCGGACATGTCGAACGTTCCCAAAATGGTCTATAATGATGAAATTTTAACATTTAATCTTTTGACTCTAAATGACTGTTGGATGTGGATTATGACTTTTTCAACTAAAATAAGTGTGTTTAAAGTCATTTCTGTGACTGAAACGGGTCAAAATTGAAGCTTTTGAGTAAGCAAAACTCTGTAAAAATGGCCATTTTGGTCACTGTGAGGGTTCAAAAAGTGGTTATTCAACATGAGGCACGATCCAATTGACATTTTGAATCATTTTTGGTACAGTCCAAAAAATCAATTTTCGGATGAAAAACGATGACTCCGGACATGTCGAACGTTCCCAAAATGGTCTATAATGATGAAATTTTAACATTTAATCTTTTGACTCTAAATGACTGTTGGATGTGAATTATGACTTTTTCAACTAAAATAAGTGTGTTTAAAGTCATTTCTGTGCCTGAAACGGGTCAAAATTGAAGCTTTTGAGTAAGCAAAAGCAAAACTCTGTAAAAATGGCAATTTTGGTCACTGTGAGGGTTTAAAAAGTGGTTATTCAACATGAGGCACGATCCAATTGACATTTTGAATAATTTTTGGTACAGTCCAAAAAATCAATTTTCGGATGAAAAACGATGACTCCGGACATGTCAAACGTTCCCAAAATGGTCTATAATGATGAAATTTTAACATTTAATCTTTTGACTCTAAATGACTGTTGGATGTGAATTATGACTTTTTCAACTAAAATAAGTGTGTTTAAAGTCATTTCTGTGCCTGAAACGGGTCAAAATTGAAGCTTTTGAGTAAGCAAAACTCTGTAAAAATGGCAATTTTGGTCACTGTGAGGGTTTAAACAGTGGTTATTCAACATGAGGCATGATCCAATTGACATTTTGAATTATTTTTGGTACAGTCCAAAAAATCAATTTTCGGATGAAAAACGATGACTCCGGACATGTCGAACGTTCCCTAAATGGTCTATAATGATGACATTTTAACATTTAATCTTTTGACTCTAAATGACTGTTGGATGTGAATAATGACTTTTTCAACTAAAATAAGTGTGTTTAAAGTCATTTCTGTGACTGAAACGGGTCAAAATTGAAGCTTTTGAGTCAGCAAAACTCTGTAAAAATGGCCATTTTGGTCACTTTGAGGGTTTAAAAAGTGGTTATTCAACATGAGGCACGATCCAATTGACATTTTGAATAATTTTTGGTACAGTCCAAAAAATCAATTTTCGGATGAAAAACAATGACTCCGGACATGTCGAACGTTCCCAAAATGGTCTATAATGATGAAATTTTAACATTTAATCTTTTGACTCTAAATGACTGTTGGATGTGAATTATGACTTTTTCAACTAAAATAGGTGTGTTTAAAGTCATTTCTGTGCCTGAAACTGGTCAAAATTGAAGCTTTTGAGTAAGCAAAACTCTGTAAAAATGGCAATTTTGGTCACTGTGAGGGTTTAAACAGTGGTTATTCAACATGAGGCACGATCCAATTGATATTTTGAATCATTTTTGGTACAGTCCAAAAAATCAATTTTCGGCTGAAAAACGATGACTCCGGACATGTCGAACGTTCCCAAAATGGTCTATAATGATGACATTTTAACATTTAATCTTTTGACTCTAAATGACTGTTGGATGTGAATTATGACTTTTTCAACTAAAATAAGTGTGTTTAAAATCATTTCTGTGCCTGAAACGGGTCAAAATTGAAGCTTTTGAGTAAGCAAAACTCTGTAAAAATGGCAATTTTGGTCACTGTGAGAGTTTAAAAAGTGGTTATTCAACATGAGGCACGATCCAATTGACATTTTGAATCATTTTTGGTACAGTCCAAAAAATCAATTTTCGGCTGAAAAACGATGACTCCGGACATGTCGAACGTTCCCAAAATGGTCTATAATGATGACATTTTAACATTTAATCTTTTGACTCTAAATGACTGTTGGATGTGAATTATGACTTTTTCAACTAAAATAAGTGTGTTTAAAGTCATTTCTGTGCCTGAAACTGGTCAAAATTGAAGCTTTTGAGTAAGCAAAATCTGTAAAAATGGCAATTTTGGTCACTGTGAGGGTTTAAACAGTGGTTATTCAACATGAGGCACGATCCAATTGATATTTTGAATCATTTTTGGTACAGTCCAAAAATCAATTTTCGGATGAAAAACGATGACTCCGGACATGTCGAATGTTCCCAAAATGGTCTATAATGATGAAATTTTAACATTTAATCTTTTGACTCTAAATGACTGTTGGATGTGAATTATGACTTTTTCAACTAAAATAAGTGTGTTTAAAGTCATTTCTGTGCCTGAAACGGGTCAAAATTGATGCTTTTGAGTAAGCAAAACTCTGTAAAAATGGCCATTTTGGTCACTTTGAGGGTTTAAAAAGTGGTTATTCAACATGAGGCACAATCCAATTGACATTTTGAATCATTTTTGGTACAGTCCAAAAAATCAATTTTCGGATGAAAAACGATGACTCCGGACATGTCGAACGTTCCCAAAATGGTCTATAATGATGAAATTTTAACATTAAATCTTTTGACTCTAAATGACTGTTGGATGTGAATTATGACTTTTTCAACTAAAATAAGTGTGTTTAAAGTCATTTCTGTGCCTGAAACGGGTCAAAATTGAAGCTTTTGAGTAAGCAAAACTCTGTAAAAATGGCAATTTTGGTCACTGTGAGAGTTTAAAAAGTGGTTATTCAACATGAGGCACGATCCAATTGACATTTTTAATCATTTTTGGTACAGTCCAAAAAATCAATTTTCGGCTGAAAAACGATGACTCCGGACATGTCGAACGTTCCCAAAATGGTCTATAATGATGACATTTTAACATTTAATCTTTTGACTCTAAATGACTGTTGGATGTGAATTATGACTTTTTCAACTAAAATAAGTGTGTTTAAAATCATTTCTGTGCCTGAAACGGGTCAAAATTGAAGCTTTTGAGTAAGCAAAACTCTGTAAAAATGGCAATTTTGGTCACTGTGAAGGTTTAAAAAGTGGTTATTCAACATGAGGCATGATCCAATTGACATTTTGAATCATTTTTGGTACAGTCCAAAAAATCAATTTTCGGATGAAAAACGATGACTCCGGACATGTCAAACGTTCCCAAAATGGTCTATAATGATGAAATTTTAACATTTAATCTTTTGACTCTAAATGACTGTTGGATGTGAATTATGACTTTTTCAACTAAATAAGTGTGTTTAAAGTCATTTCTGTGCCTGAAACGGGTCAAAATTGAAGCTTTTGAGTAAGCAAAATCTGTAAAAATGGCAATTTTGGTCACTGTGAGGGTTTAAACAGTGGTTATTCAACATGAGGCACGATCCAATTGATATTTTGAATCATTTTTGGTACAGTCCAAAAAATCAATTTTCGGATGAAAAACGATGACTCCGGACATGTCGAATGTTCCCAAAATGGTCTATAATGATGAAATTTTAACATTTAATCTTTTGACTCTAAATGACTGTTGGATGTGAATTATGACTTTTTCAACTAAAATAAGTGTGTTTAAAGTCATTTCTGTGCCTGAAACGGGTCAAAATTGAAGCTTTTGAGTAAGCAAAACTCTGTAAAAATGGCCATTTTGGTCACTTTGAGGGTTTAAAAAGTGGTTATTCAACATGAGGCACAATCCAATTGACATTTTGAATCATTTTTGGTACAGTCCAAAAAATCAATTTTCGGCTGAAAAACGATGACTCCGGACATGTCGAACGTTCCCAAAATGGTCTATAATGATGAAATTTTAACATTTAATCTTTTGACTCTAAATGACTGTTGGATGTGAATTATGACTTTTTCAACTAAAATAAGTGTGTTTAAAATCATTTCTGTGCCTGAAACGGGTCGAAATTGAAGCTTTTGAGTAAGCAAAACTCTGTAAAAATGGCAATTTTGGTCACTGTGAGAGTTTAAAAAGTGGTTATTCAACATGAGGCACGATCCAATTGACATTTTGAATCATTTTTGGTACAGTCCAAAAAATCAATTTTCGGCTGAAAAACGATGACTCCGGACATGTCGAACGTTCCCAAAATGGTCTATAATGATGACATTTTAACATTTAATCTTTTGACTCTAAATGACTGTTGGATGTGAATTATGACTTTTTCAACTAAAATAAGTGTGTTTAAAATCATTTCTGTGCCTGAAACGGGTCAAAATTGAAGCTTTTGAGTAAGCAAAACTCTGTAAAAATGGCAATTTTGGTCACTGTGAGGGTTTAAAAAGTGGTTATTCAACATGAGGCATGATCCAATTGACATTTTGAATCATTTTTGGTACAGTCCAAAAAATCAATTTTCAGATGAAAAACCATGACTCCGGACATGTCGAACGTTCCCAAAATGGTCTATAATGATGAAATTTTAACATTTAATCTTTTGACTCTAAATGACTGTTGGATGTGAATTATGACTTTTTCAACTAAAATAAGTGTGTTTAAAGTCATTTCTGTGTCTGAAACTGGTCAAAATTGAAGCTTTTGAGTAAGCAAAATCTGTAAAAATGGCAATTTTGGTCACTGTGAGGGTTTAAACAGTGGTTATTCAACATGAGGCACGATCCAATTGATATTTTGAATCATTTTTGGTACAGTCCAAAAAATCAATTTTCGGATGAAAAACGATGACTCCGGACATGTCGAATGTTCCCAAAATGGTCTATAATGATGAAATTTTAACATTTAATCTTTTGACTCTAAATGACTGTTGGATGTGAATTATGACTTTTTCAACTAAAATAAGTGTGTTTAAAGTCATTTCTGTGCCTGAAACGGGTCAAAATTGATGCTTTTGAGTAAGCAAAACTCTGTAAAAATGGCCATTTTGGTCACTTTGAGGGTTTAAAAAGTGGTTATTCAACATGAGGCACAATCCAATTGACATTTTGAATCATTTTTGGTACAGTCCAAAAAATCAATTTTCGGATGAAAAACGATGACTCCGGACATGTCGAACGTTCCCAAAATGGTCTATAATGATGAAATTTTAACATTAAATCTTTTGACTCTAAATGACTGTTGGATGTGAATTATGACTTTTTCAACTAAAATAAGTGTGTTTAAAGTCATTTCTGTGCCTGAAACGGGTCAAAATTGAAGCTTTTGAGTAAGCAAAACTCTGTAAAAATGGCAATTTTGGTCACTGTGAGGGTTTAAACAGTGGTTATTCAACATGAGGCACGATCCAATTGATATTTTGAATCATTTTTGGTACAGTCCAAAAAATCAATTTTCGGATGAAAAACGATGACTCCGGACATGTCGAATGTTCCCAAAATGGTCTATAATGATGAAATTTTAACATTTAATCTTTTGACTCTAAATGACTGTTGGATGTGAATTATGACTTTTTCAACTAAAATAAGTGTGTTTAAAGTCATTTCTGTGACTGAAACGGGTCAAAATTGATGCTTTTGAGTAAGCAAAACTCTGTAAAAATGGCCATTTTGGTCACTTTGAGGGTTTAAAAAGTGGTTATTCAACATGAGGCACAATCCAATTGACATTTTGAATCATTTTTGGTACAGTCCAAAAAATCAATTTTCGGATGAAAAACGATGACTCCGGACATGTCGAATGTTCCCAAAATGGTCTATAATGATGAAATTTTAACATTTAATCTTTTGACTCTAAATGACTGTTGGATGTGAATTATGACTTTTTCAACTAAAATAAGTGTGTTTAAAGTCATTTCTGTGCCTGAAACGGGTCAAAATTGAAGCTTTTGAGTAAGCAAAACTCTGTAAAAATGGCAATTTTGGTCACTGTGAGAGTTTAAAAAGTGGTTATTCAACATGAGGCACGATCCAATTGACATTTTTAATCATTTTTGGTACAGTCCAAAAAATCAATTTTCGGCTGAAAAACGATGACTCCGGACATGTCGAACGTTCCCAAAATGGTCTATAATGATGACATTTTAACATTTAATCTTTTGACTCTAAATGACTGTTGGATGTGAATTATGACTTTTTCAACTAAAATAAGTGTGTTTAAAATCATTTCTGTGCCTGAAACGGGTCAAAATTGAAGCTTTTGAGTAAGCAAAACTCTGTAAAAATGGCAATTTTGGTCACTGTGAAGGTTTAAAAAGTGGTTATTCAACATGAGGCATGATCCAATTGACATTTTGAATCATTTTTGGTACAGTCCAAAAAATCAATTTTCGGATGAAAAACGATGACTCCGGACATGTCGAACGTTCCCAAAATGGTCTATAATGATGAAATTTTAACATTTAATCTTTTGACTCTAAATGACTGTTGGATGTGAATTATGACTTTTTCAACTAAAATAAGTGTGTTTAAAGTCATTTCTGTGCCTGAAACGGGTCAAAATTGAAGCTTTTGAGTAAGCAAAACTCTGTAAAAATGGCAATTTTGGTCACTGTGAGAGTTTAAAAAGTGGTTATTCAACATGAGGCACGATCCAATTGACATTTTGAATCATTTTTGGTACAGTCCAAAAAATCAATTTTCGGCTGAAAAATGATGACTCCGGACATGTCGAACGTTCCCAAAATGGTCTATAATGATGAAATTTTAACATTTAATCTTTTGACTCTAAATGACTGTTGGATGTGAATTATGACTTTTTCAACTAAAATAAGTGTGTTTAAAATCATTTCTGTGCCTGAAACGGGTCAAAATTGAAGCTTTTGAGTAAGCAAAACTCTGTAAAAATGGCCATTTTGGTCACTTTGAGGGTTTAAAAAGTGGTTATTCAACATGAGGCACAATCCAATTGACATTTTGAATCATTTTTGGTACAGTCCAAAAAATCAATTTTCGGATGAAAAACGATGACTCCGGACATGTCGAACGTTCCCAAAATGGTCTATAATGATGAAATTTTAACATTTAATCTTTTGACTCTAAATGACTGTTGGATGTGAATTATGACTTTTTCAACTATAATAAGTGTGTTTAAAGTCATTTCTGTGCCTGAAACGTGTCAAAATTGAAGCTTTTGAGTAAGCAAAACTCTGTAAAAATGGCAATTTTGGTCACTGTGAGAGTTTTAAAAGTGGTTATTCAACATGAGACACGATCCAATTGACATTTTGAATCATTTTTGGTACAGTCCAAAAAATCAATTTTCGGCTGAAAAACGATGACTCCGGACATGTCGAACGTTGCCAAAATGGTCTATAATGATGAAATTTTAACATTTAATCTTTTGACTCTAAATGACTGTTGGATGTGAATTATGACTTTTTCAACTAAAATAAGTGTGTTTAAAGTCATTTCAGTGCCTGAAACGGGTCAAAATTGAAGCTTTTGAGTAAGCAAAACTCTGTAAAAATGGCAATTTTGGTCACTGTGAGGGTTTAAAAAGTGGTTATTCAACATGAGGCATGATCCAATTGACATTTTGAATCATTTTTGGTACAGTCCAAAAAATCAATTTTCGGATGAAAAACCATGACTCCGGACATGTCGAACGTTCCCAAAATGGTCTATAATGATGAAATTTTAACATTTAATCTTTTGACTCTAAATGACTGTTGGATGTGAATTATGACTTTTTCAACTAAAATAAGTGTGTTTAAAGTCATTTCTGTGCCTGAAACGGGTCAAAATTGAAGCCTTTGAGTAAGCAAAACTCTGTAAAAATGGCAATTTTGGTCACTGTGAGGGTTTAAAAAGTGGTTATTCAACATGAGGCACGATCCAATTGACATTTTGAATAATTTTTGGTACAGTCCAAAAAATCAATTTTCGGATGAAAAACGATGACTCCGGACATGTCAAACGTTCCCAAAATGGTCTATAATGATGAAATTTTAACATTTAATCTTTTGACTCTAAATGACTGTTGGATGTGAATTATGACTTTTTCAACTAAAATAAGTGTGTTTAAAGTCATTTCTGTGCCTGAAACGGGTCAAAATTGAAGCTTTTGAGTAAGCAAAACTCTGTAAAAATGGCAATTTTGGTCACTGTGAGGGTTTAAACAGTGGTTATTCAACATGAGGCATGATCCAATTGACATTTTGAATTATTTTTGGTACAGTCCAAAAAATCAATTTTCGGATGAAAAACGATGACTCCGGACATGTCGAACGTTCCCTAAATGGTCTATAATGATGACATTTTAACATTTAATCTTTTGACTCTAAATGACTGTTGGATGTGAATAATGACTTTTTCAACTAAAATAAGTGTGTTTAAAGTCATTTCTGTGACTGAAACGGGTCAAAATTGAAGCTTTTGAGTCAGCAAAACTCTGTAAAAATGGCCATTTTGGTCACTTTGAGGGTTTAAAAAGTGGTTATTCAACATGAGGCACGATCCAATTGACATTTTGAATAATTTTTGGTACAGTCCAAAAAATCAATTTTCGGATGAAAAACAATGACTCCGGACATGTCGAACGTTCCCAAAATGGTCTATAATGATGAAATTTTAACATTTAATCTTTTGACTCTAAATGACTGTTGGATGTGAATTATGACTTTTTCAACTAAAATAGGTGTGTTTAAAGTCATTTCTGTGCCTGAAACTGGTCAAAATTGAAGCTTTTGAGTAAGCAAAACTCTGTAAAAATGGCAATTTTGGTCACTGTGAGGGTTTAAACAGTGGTTATTCAACATGAGGCACGATCCAATTGATATTTTGAATCATTTTTGGTACAGTCCAAAAAATCAATTTTCGGCTGAAAAACGATGACTCCGGACATGTCGAACGTTCCCAAAATGGTCTATAATGATGACATTTTAACATTTAATCTTTTGACTCTAAATGACTGTTGGATGTGAATTATGACTTTTTCAACTAAAATAAGTGTGTTTAAAATCATTTCTGTGCCTGAAACGGGTCAAAATTGAAGCTTTTGAGTAAGCAAAACTCTGTAAAAATGGCAATTTTGGTCACTGTGAGAGTTTAAAAAGTGGTTATTCAACATGAGGCACGATCCAATTGACATTTTGAATCATTTTTGGTACAGTCCAAAAAATCAATTTTCGGCTGAAAAACGATGACTCCGGACATGTCGAACGTTCCCAAAATGGTCTATAATGATGAAATTTTAACATTTAATCTTTTGACTCTAAATGACTGTTGGATGTGAATTATGACTTTTTCAACTAAAATAAGTGTGTTTAAAATCATTTCTGTGCCTGAAACGGGTTAAAATTGAAGCTTTTGAGTAAGCAAAACTCTGTAAAAATGGCCATTTTGGTCACTTTGAGGGTTTAAAAAGTGGTTATTCAACATGAGGCACAATCCAAATGACATTTTGAATCATTTTTGGTACAGTCCAAAAAATCAATTTTCGGATGAAAAACGATGACTCCGGACATGTCGAACGTTCCCAAAATGGTCTATAATGATGAAATTTTAACATTTAATCTTATGACTCTAAATGACTGTTGGATGTGAATTATGACTTTTTCAACTAAAATAAGTGTGTTTAAAGTCATTTCTGTGCCTGAAACGTGTCAAAATTGAAGCTTTTGAGTAAGCAAAACTCTGTAAAAATGGCAATTTTGGTCACTGTGAGAGTTTAAAAAGTGGTTATTCAACATGAGGCACGATCCAATTGACATTTTGAATCATTTTTGGTACAGTCCAAAAAATCAATTTTCGGCTGAAAAACGATGACTCCGGACATGTCGAACGTTCCCAAAATGGTCTATAATGATGACATTTTAACATTTAATCTTTTGACTCTAAATGACTGTTGGATGTGAATTATGACTTTTTCAACTAAAATAAGTGTGTTTAAAATCATTTCTGTGCCTGAAACGGGTCAAAATTGAAGCTTTTGAGTAAGCAAAACTCTGTAAAAATGGCAATTTTGGTCACTGTGAGGGTTTAAAAAGTGGTTATTCAACATGAGGCACGATCCAATTGACATTTTGAATCATTTTTGGTACAGTCCAAAAAATCAATTTTCGGATGAAAAACCATGACTCCGGACATGTCGAACGTTCCCAAAATGGTCTATAATGATGAAATTTTAACATTAAATCTTTTGACTCTAAATGACTGTTGGATGTGAATTATGACTTTTTCAACTAAAATAAGTGTGTTTAAAGTCATTTCTGTGCCTGAAACGGGTCAAAATTGAAGCTTTTGAGTAAGCAAAACTCTGTAAAAATGGCAATTTTGGTCACTGTGAGAGTTTAAAAAGTGGTTATTCAACATGAGGCACGATCCAATTGACATTTTTAATCATTTTTGGTACAGTCCAAAAAATCAATTTTCGGCTGAAAAACGATGACTCCGGACATGTCGAACGTTCCCAAAATGGTCTATAATGATGACATTTTAACATTTAATCTTTTGACTCTAAATGACTGTTGGATGTGAATTATGACTTTTTCAACTAAAATAAGTGTGTTTAAAATCATTTCTGTGCCTGAAACGGGTCAAAATTGAAGCTTTTGAGTAAGCAAAACTCTGTAAAAATGGCAATTTTGGTCACTGTGAAGGTTTAAAAAGTGGTTATTCAACATGAGGCATGATCCAATTGACATTTTGAATCATTTTTGGTACAGTCCAAAAAATCAATTTTCGGATGAAAAACGATGACTCCGGACATGTCGAACGTTCCCAAAATGGTCTATAATGATGAAATTTTAACATTTAATCTTTTGACTCTAAATGACTGTTGGATGTGAATTATGACTTTTTCAACTAAAATAAGTGTGTTTAAAGTCATTTCTGTGCCTGAAACGGGTCAAAATTGAAGCTTTTGAGTAAGCAAAACTCTGTAAAAATGGCAATTTTGGTCACTGTGAGAGTTTAAAAAGTGGTTATTCAACATGAGGCACGATCCAATTGACATTTTGAATCATTTTTGGTACAGTCCAAAAAATCAATTTTCGGCTGAAAAATGATGACTCCGGACATGTCGAACGTTCCCAAAATGGTCTATAATGATGAAATTTTAACATTTAATCTTTTGACTCTAAATGACTGTTGGATGTGAATTATGACTTTTTCAACTAAAATAAGTGTGTTTAAAATCATTTCTGTGCCTGAAACGGGTCAAAATTGAAGCTTTTGAGTAAGCAAAACTCTGTAAAAATGGCCATTTTGGTCACTTTGAGGGTTTAAAAAGTGGTTATTCAACATGAGGCACAATCCAATTGACATTTTGAATCATTTTTGGTACAGTCCAAAAAATCAATTTTCGGATGAAAAACGATGACTCCGGACATGTCGAACGTTCCCAAAATGGTCTATAATGATGAAATTTTAACATTTAATCTTTTGACTCTAAATGACTGTTGGATGTGAATTATGACTTTTTCAACTATAATAAGTGTGTTTAAAGTCATTTCTGTGCCTGAAACGTGTCAAAATTGAAGCTTTTGAGTAAGCAAAACTCTGTAAAAATGGCAATTTTGGTCACTGTGAGAGTTTTAAAAGTGGTTATTCAACATGAGACACGATCCAATTGACATTTTGAATCATTTTTGGTACAGTCCAAAAAATCAATTTTCGGCTGAAAAACGATGACTCCGGACATGTCGAACGTTGCCAAAATGGTCTATAATGATGAAATTTTAACATTTAATCTTTTGACTCTAAATGACTGTTGGATGTGAATTATGACTTTTTCAACTAAAATAAGTGTGTTTAAAGTCATTTCAGTGCCTGAAACGGGTCAAAATTGAAGCTTTTGAGTAAGCAAAACTCTGTAAAAATGGCAATTTTGGTCACTGTGAGGGTTTAAAAAGTGGTTATTCAACATGAGGCATGATCCAATTGACATTTTGAATCATTTTTGGTACAGTCCAAAAAATCAATTTTCGGATGAAAAACCATGACTCCGGACATGTCGAACGTTCCCAAAATGGTCTATAATGATGAAATTTTAACATTTAATCTTTTGACTCTAAATGACTGTTGGATGTGAATTATGACTTTTTCAACTAAAATAAGTGTGTTTAAAGTCATTTCTGTGCCTGAAACGGGTCAAAATTGAAGCCTTTGAGTAAGCAAAACTCTGTAAAAATGGCAATTTTGGTCACTGTGAGGGTTTAAAAAGTGGTTATTCAACATGAGGCACGATCCAATTGACATTTTGAATAATTTTTGGTACAGTCCAAAAAATCAATTTTCGGATGAAAAACGATGACTCCGGACATGTCAAACGTTCCCAAAATGGTCTATAATGATGAAATTTTAACATTTAATCTTTTGACTCTAAATGACTGTTGGATGTGAATTATGACTTTTTCAACTAAAATAAGTGTGTTTAAAGTCATTTCTGTGCCTGAAACGGGTCAAAATTGAAGCTTTTGAGTAAGCAAAACTCTGTAAAAATGGCAATTTTGGTCACTGTGAGGGTTTAAACAGTGGTTATTCAACATGAGGCATGATCCAATTGACATTTTGAATTATTTTTGGTACAGTCCAAAAAATCAATTTTCGGATGAAAAACGATGACTCCGGACATGTCGAACGTTCCCTAAATGGTCTATAATGATGACATTTTAACATTTAATCTTTTGACTCTAAATGACTGTTGGATGTGAATAATGACTTTTTCAACTAAAATAAGTGTGTTTAAAGTCATTTCTGTGACTGAAACGGGTCAAAATTGAAGCTTTTGAGTCAGCAAAACTCTGTAAAAATGGCCATTTTGGTCACTTTGAGGGTTTAAAAAGTGGTTATTCAACATGAGGCACGATCCAATTGACATTTTGAATAATTTTTGGTACAGTCCAAAAAATCAATTTTCGGATGAAAAACAATGACTCCGGACATGTCGAACGTTCCCAAAATGGTCTATAATGATGAAATTTTAACATTTAATCTTTTGACTCTAAATGACTGTTGGATGTGAATTATGACTTTTTCAACTAAAATAGGTGTGTTTAAAGTCATTTCTGTGCCTGAAACTGGTCAAAATTGAAGCTTTTGAGTAAGCAAAACTCTGTAAAAATGGCAATTTTGGTCACTGTGAGGGTTTAAACAGTGGTTATTCAACATGAGGCACGATCCAATTGATATTTTGAATCATTTTTGGTACAGTCCAAAAAATCAATTTTCGGCTGAAAAACGATGACTCCGGACATGTCGAACGTTCCCAAAATGGTCTATAATGATGACATTTTAACATTTAATCTTTTGACTCTAAATGACTGTTGGATGTGAATTATGACTTTTTCAACTAAAATAAGTGTGTTTAAAATCATTTCTGTGCCTGAAACGGGTCAAAATTGAAGCTTTTGAGTAAGCAAAACTCTGTAAAAATGGCAATTTTGGTCACTGTGAGAGTTTAAAAAGTGGTTATTCAACATGAGGCACGATCCAATTGACATTTTGAATCATTTTTGGTACAGTCCAAAAAATCAATTTTCGGCTGAAAAACGATGACTCCGGACATGTCGAACGTTCCCAAAATGGTCTATAATGATGACATTTTAACATTTAATCTTTTGACTCTAAATGACTGTTGGATGTGAATTATGACTTTTTCAACTAAAATAAGTGTGTTTAAAGTCATTTCTGTGCCTGAAACTGGTCAAAATTGAAGCTTTTGAGTAAGCAAAATCTGTAAAAATGGCAATTTTGGTCACTGTGAGGGTTTAAACAGTGGTTATTCAACATGAGGCACGATCCAATTGATATTTTGAATCATTTTTGGTACAGTCCAAAAATCAATTTTCGGATGAAAAACGATGACTCCGGACATGTCGAATGTTCCCAAAATGGTCTATAATGATGAAATTTTAACATTTAATCTTTTGACTCTAAATGACTGTTGGATGTGAATTATGACTTTTTCAACTAAAATAAGTGTGTTTAAAGTCATTTCTGTGCCTGAAACGGGTCAAAATTGATGCTTTTGAGTAAGCAAAACTCTGTAAAAATGGCCATTTTGGTCACTTTGAGGGTTTAAAAAGTGGTTATTCAACATGAGGCACAATCCAATTGACATTTTGAATCATTTTTGGTACAGTCCAAAAAATCAATTTTCGGATGAAAAACGATGACTCCGGACATGTCGAACGTTCCCAAAATGGTCTATAATGATGAAATTTTAACATTAAATCTTTTGACTCTAAATGACTGTTGGATGTGAATTATGACTTTTTCAACTAAAATAAGTGTGTTTAAAGTCATTTCTGTGCCTGAAACGGGTCAAAATTGAAGCTTTTGAGTAAGCAAAACTCTGTAAAAATGGCAATTTTGGTCACTGTGAGAGTTTAAAAAGTGGTTATTCAACATGAGGCACGATCCAATTGACATTTTTAATCATTTTTGGTACAGTCCAAAAAATCAATTTTCGGCTGAAAAACGATGACTCCGGACATGTCGAACGTTCCCAAAATGGTCTATAATGATGACATTTTAACATTTAATCTTTTGACTCTAAATGACTGTTGGATGTGAATTATGACTTTTTCAACTAAAATAAGTGTGTTTAAAATCATTTCTGTGCCTGAAACGGGTCAAAATTGAAGCTTTTGAGTAAGCAAAACTCTGTAAAAATGGCAATTTTGGTCACTGTGAAGGTTTAAAAAGTGGTTATTCAACATGAGGCATGATCCAATTGACATTTTGAATCATTTTTGGTACAGTCCAAAAAATCAATTTTCGGATGAAAAACGATGACTCCGGACATGTCAAACGTTCCCAAAATGGTCTATAATGATGAAATTTTAACATTTAATCTTTTGACTCTAAATGACTGTTGGATGTGAATTATGACTTTTTCAACTAAATAAGTGTGTTTAAAGTCATTTCTGTGCCTGAAACGGGTCAAAATTGAAGCTTTTGAGTAAGCAAAATCTGTAAAAATGGCAATTTTGGTCACTGTGAGGGTTTAAACAGTGGTTATTCAACATGAGGCACGATCCAATTGATATTTTGAATCATTTTTGGTACAGTCCAAAAAATCAATTTTCGGATGAAAAACGATGACTCCGGACATGTCGAATGTTCCCAAAATGGTCTATAATGATGAAATTTTAACATTTAATCTTTTGACTCTAAATGACTGTTGGATGTGAATTATGACTTTTTCAACTAAAATAAGTGTGTTTAAAGTCATTTCTGTGCCTGAAACGGGTCAAAATTGAAGCTTTTGAGTAAGCAAAACTCTGTAAAAATGGCCATTTTGGTCACTTTGAGGGTTTAAAAAGTGGTTATTCAACATGAGGCACAATCCAATTGACATTTTGAATCATTTTTGGTACAGTCCAAAAAATCAATTTTCGGCTGAAAAACGATGACTCCGGACATGTCGAACGTTCCCAAAATGGTCTATAATGATGAAATTTTAACATTTAATCTTTTGACTCTAAATGACTGTTGGATGTGAATTATGACTTTTTCAACTAAAATAAGTGTGTTTAAAATCATTTCTGTGCCTGAAACGGGTCGAAATTGAAGCTTTTGAGTAAGCAAAACTCTGTAAAAATGGCAATTTTGGTCACTGTGAGAGTTTAAAAAGTGGTTATTCAACATGAGGCACGATCCAATTGACATTTTGAATCATTTTTGGTACAGTCCAAAAAATCAATTTTCGGCTGAAAAACGATGACTCCGGACATGTCGAACGTTCCCAAAATGGTCTATAATGATGACATTTTAACATTTAATCTTTTGACTCTAAATGACTGTTGGATGTGAATTATGACTTTTTCAACTAAAATAAGTGTGTTTAAAATCATTTCTGTGCCTGAAACGGGTCAAAATTGAAGCTTTTGAGTAAGCAAAACTCTGTAAAAATGGCAATTTTGGTCACTGTGAGGGTTTAAAAAGTGGTTATTCAACATGAGGCATGATCCAATTGACATTTTGAATCATTTTTGGTACAGTCCAAAAAATCAATTTTCAGATGAAAAACCATGACTCCGGACATGTCGAACGTTCCCAAAATGGTCTATAATGATGAAATTTTAACATTTAATCTTTTGACTCTAAATGACTGTTGGATGTGAATTATGACTTTTTCAACTAAAATAAGTGTGTTTAAAGTCATTTCTGTGTCTGAAACTGGTCAAAATTGAAGCTTTTGAGTAAGCAAAATCTGTAAAAATGGCAATTTTGGTCACTGTGAGGGTTTAAACAGTGGTTATTCAACATGAGGCACGATCCAATTGATATTTTGAATCATTTTTGGTACAGTCCAAAAAATCAATTTTCGGATGAAAAACGATGACTCCGGACATGTCGAATGTTCCCAAAATGGTCTATAATGATGAAATTTTAACATTTAATCTTTTGACTCTAAATGACTGTTGGATGTGAATTATGACTTTTTCAACTAAAATAAGTGTGTTTAAAGTCATTTCTGTGCCTGAAACGGGTCAAAATTGATGCTTTTGAGTAAGCAAAACTCTGTAAAAATGGCCATTTTGGTCACTTTGAGGGTTTAAAAAGTGGTTATTCAACATGAGGCACAATCCAATTGACATTTTGAATCATTTTTGGTACAGTCCAAAAAATCAATTTTCGGATGAAAAACGATGACTCCGGACATGTCGAACGTTCCCAAAATGGTCTATAATGATGAAATTTTAACATTAAATCTTTTGACTCTAAATGACTGTTGGATGTGAATTATGACTTTTTCAACTAAAATAAGTGTGTTTAAAGTCATTTCTGTGCCTGAAACGGGTCAAAATTGAAGCTTTTGAGTAAGCAAAACTCTGTAAAAATGGCAATTTTGGTCACTGTGAGAGTTTAAAAAGTGGTTATTCAACATGAGGCACGATCCAATTGACATTTTTAATCATTTTTGGTACAGTCCAAAAAATCAATTTTCGGCTGAAAAACGATGACTCCGGACATGTCGAACGTTCCCAAAATGGTCTATAATGATGAAATTTTAACATTTAATCTTTTGACTCTAAATGACTGTTGGATGTGAATTATGACTTTTTCAACTAAAATAAGTGTGTTTAAAATCATTTCTGTGCCTGAAACGGGTCAAAATTGAAGCTTTTGAGTAAGCAAAACTCTGTAAAAATGGCAATTTTGGTCACTGTGAAGGTTTAAAAAGTGGTTATTCAACATGAGGCATGATCCAATTGACATTTTGAATCATTTTTGGTACAGTCCAAAAAATCAATTTTCGGATGAAAAACGATGACTCCGGACATGTCAAACGTTCCCAAAATGGTCTATAATGATGAAATTTTAACATTTAATCTTTTGACTCTAAATGACTGTTGGATGTGAATTATGACTTTGCAACTAAATAAGTGTGTTTAAAGTCATTTCTGTGCCTGAAACGGGTCAAAATTGAAGCTTTTGAGTAAGCAAAACTCTGTAAAAACGGCAATTTTGGTCACTATGAGGGTTTAAAAAGTGGTTATTCAACATGAGGCACGATCCAATTGACATTTTGAATAATTTTTGGTACAGTCCAAAAAATCAATTTTCGGATGAAAAACGATGACTCCGGACATGTCGAACGTTACCAAAATGGTCTATAATGATGACATTTTAACATTTAATCTTTTGACTCTAAATGACTGTTGGATGTGAATTATGACTTTTTCAACTAAAATAAGTGTGTTTAAAGTCATTTCTGTGCCTGAAACTGGTCAAAATTGAAGCTTTTGAGTAAGCAAAATCTGTAAAAATGGCAATTTTGGTCACTGTGAGGGTTTAAACAGTGGTTATTCAACATGAGGCACGATCCAATTGATATTTTGAATCATTTTTGGTACAGTCCAAAAAATCAATTTTCGGATGAAAAACGATGACTCCGGACATGTCGAATGTTCCCAAAATGGTCTATAATGATGAAATTTTAACATTTAATCTTTTGACTCTAAATGACTGTTGGATGTGAATTATGACTTTTTCAACTAAAATAAGTGTGTTTAAAGTCATTTCTGTGCCTGAAACGGGTCAAAATTGAAGCTTTTGAGTAAGCAAAACTCTGTAAAAATGGCCATTTTGGTCACTTTGAGGGTTTAAAAAGTGGTTATTCAACATGAGGCACAATCCAATTGACATTTTGAATCATTTTTGGTACAGTCCAAAAAATCAATTTTCGGATGAAAAACGATGACTCCGGACATGTCGAACGTTCCCAAAATGGTCTATAATGATGAAATTTTAACATTAAATCTTTTGACTCTAAATGACTGTTGGATGTGAATTATGACTTTTTCAACTAAAATAAGTGTGTTTAAAGTCATTTCTGTGCCTGAAACGGGTCAAAATTGAAGCTTTTGAGTAAGCAAAACTCTGTAAAAATGGCAATTTTGGTCACTGTGAGAGTTTAAAAAGTGGTTATTCAACATGAGGCACGATCCAATTGACATTTTTAATCATTTTTGGTACAGTCCAAAAAATCAATTTTCGGCTGAAAAACGATGACTCCGGACATGTCGAACGTTCCCAAAATGGTCTATAATGATGACATTTTAACATTTAATCTTTTGACTCTAAATGACTGTTGGATGTGAATTATGACTTTTTCAACTAAAATAAGTGTGTTTAAAATCATTTCTGTGCCTGAAACGGGTCAAAATTGAAGCTTTTGAGTAAGCAAAACTCTGTAAAAATGGCAATTTTGGTCACTGTGAAGGTTTAAAAAGTGGTTATTCAACATGAGGCATGATCCAATTGACATTTTGAATCATTTTTGGTACAGTCCAAAAAATCAATTTTCGGATGAAAAACGATGACTCCGGACATGTCAAACGTTCCCAAAATGGTCTATAATGATGAAATTTTAACATTTAATCTTTTGACTCTAAATGACTGTTGGATGTGAATTATGACTTTTTCAACTAAATAAGTGTGTTTAAAGTCATTTCTGTGCCTGAAACGGGTCAAAATTGAAGCTTTTGAGTAAGCAAAACTCTGTAAAAACGGCAATTTTGGTCACTATGAGGGTTTAAAAAGTGGTTATTCAACATGAGGCACGATCCAATTGACATTTTGAATAATTTTTGGTACAGTCCAAAAAATCAATTTTCGGATGAAAAACGATGACTCCGGACATGTCGAACGTTACCAAAATGGTCTATAATGATGAAATTTTAACATTTAATCTTTTGACTCTAAATGACTGTTGGATGTGAATTATGACTTTTTCAACTAAAATAAGTGTGTTTAAAGTCATTTCTGTGCCTGAAACGGGTCAAAATTGAAGCTTTTGAGTAAGCAAAACTCTGTAAAAATGGCAATTTTGGTCACTGTGAGGGTTTAAACAGTGGTTATTCAACATGAGGCATGATCCAATTGTCATTTTGAATCATTTTTGGTACAGTCCAAAAAATCAATTTTCGGATGAAAAACGATGACTCCGGACATGTCGAATGTTCCCAAAATGGTCTATAATGATGAAATTTTAACATTTAATCTTTTGACTCTAAATGACTGTTGGATGTGAATTATGACTTTTTCAACTAAAATAAGTGTGTTTAAAGTCATTTCTGTGCCTGAAACGGGTCAAAATTGAAGCTTTTGAGTAAACAAAACTCTGTAAAAATGGCCATTTTGGTCACTTTGAGGGTTTAAAAAGTGGTTATTCAACATGAGGCACAATCCAATTGACATTTTGAATCATTTTTGGTACAGTCCAAAAAATCAATTTTCGGATGAAAAACGATGACTCCGGACATGTCGAACGTTCCCAAAATGGTCTATAATGATGAAATTTTAACATTTAATCTTTTGACTCTAAATGACTGTTGGATGTGAATTATGACTTTTTCAACTAAAATAAGTGTGTTTAAAGTCATTTCTGTGCCTGAAACGTGTCAAAATTGAAGCTTTTGAGTAAGCAAAACTCTGTAAAAATGGCAATTTTGGTCACTGTGAGAGTTTAAAAAGTGGTTATTCAACATGAGGCACGATCCAATTGACATTTTGAATAATTTTTGGTACAGTCCAAAAAATCAATTTTCGGATGAAAAACGATGACTCCGGACATGTCGAACGTTCCCAAAATGGTCTATAATGATGAAATTTTAACATTTAATCTTTTGACTCTAAATGACTGTTGGATGTGAATTATGACTTTTTCAACTAAAATAAGTGTGTTTAAAGTCATTTCTGTGCCTGAAACTGGTCAAAATTGAAGCTTTTGAGTAAGCAAAATCTGTAAAAATGGCAATTTTGGTCACTGTGAGGGTTTAAACAGTGGTTATTCAACATGAGGCACGATCCAATTGATATTTTGAATCATTTTTGGTACAGTCCAAAAAATCAATTTTCGGATGAAAAACGATGACTCCGGACATGTCGAATGTTCCCAAAATGGTCTATAATGATGAAATTTTAACATTTAATCTTTTGACTCTAAATGACTGTTGGATGTGAATTATGACTTTTTCAACTAAAATAAGTGTGTTTAAAGTCATTTCTGTGCCTGAAACGGGTCAAAATTGAAGCTTTTGAGTAAGCAAAACTCTGTAAAAATGGCCATTTTGGTCACTTTGAGGGTTTAAAAAGTGGTTATTCAACATGAGGCACAATCCAATTGACATTTTGAATCATTTTTGGTACAGTCCAAAAAATCAATTTTCGGCTGAAAAACGATGACTCCGGACATGTCGAACGTTCCCAAAATGGTCTATAATGATGAAATTTTAACATTTAATCTTTTGACTCTAAATGACTGTTGGATGTGAATTATGACTTTTTCAACTAAAATAAGTGTGTTTAAAATCATTTCTGTGCCTGAAACGGGTCGAAATTGAAGCTTTTGAGTAAGCAAAACTCTGTAAAAATGGCAATTTTGGTCACTGTGAGAGTTTAAAAAGTGGTTATTCAACATGAGGCACGATCCAATTGACATTTTGAATCATTTTTGGTACAGTCCAAAAAATCAATTTTCGGCTGAAAAACGATGACTCCGGACATGTCGAACGTTCCCAAAATGGTCTATAATGATGACATTTTAACATTTAATCTTTTGACTCTAAATGACTGTTGGATGTGAATTATGACTTTTTCAACTAAAATAAGTGTGTTTAAAATCATTTCTGTGCCTGAAACGGGTCAAAATTGAAGCTTTTGAGTAAGCAAAACTCTGTAAAAATGGCAATTTTGGTCACTGTGAGGGTTTAAAAAGTGGTTATTCAACATGAGGCATGATCCAATTGACATTTTGAATCATTTTTGGTACAGTCCAAAAAATCAATTTTCGGATGAAAAACCATGACTCCGGACATGTCGAACGTTCCCAAAATGGTCTATAATGATGAAATTTTAACATTTAATCTTTTGACTCTAAATGACTGTTGGATGTGAATTATGACTTTTTCAACTAAAATAAGTGTGTTTAAAGTCATTTCTGTGCCTGAAACGGGTCAAAATTGATGCTTTTGAGTAAGCAAAACTCTGTAAAAATGGCCATTTTGGTCACTTTGAGGGTTTAAAAAGTGGTTATTCAACATGAGGCACAATCCAATTGACATTTTGAATCATTTTTGGTACAGTCCAAAAAATCAATTTTCGGATGAAAAACGATGACTCCGGACATGTCGAACGTTCCCAAAATGGTCTATAATGATGAAATTTTAACATTAAATCTTTTGACTCTAAATGACTGTTGGATGTGAATTATGACTTTTTCAACTAAAATAAGTGTGTTTAAAGTCATTTCTGTGCCTGAAACGGGTCAAAATTGAAGCTTTTGAGTAAGCAAAACTCTGTAAAAATGGCAATTTTGGTCACTGTGAGAGTTTAAAAAGTGGTTATTCAACATGAGGCACGATCCAATTGACATTTTTAATCATTTTTGGTACAGTCCAAAAAATCAATTTTCGGCTGAAAAACGATGACTCCGGACATGTCGAACGTTCCCAAAATGGTCTATAATGATGAAATTTTAACATTTAATCTTTTGACTCTAAATGACTGTTGGATGTGAATTATGACTTTTTCAACTAAAATAAGTGTGTTTAAAATCATTTCTGTGCCTGAAACGGGTCAAAATTGAAGCTTTTGAGTAAGCAAAACTCTGTAAAAATGGCAATTTTGGTCACTGTGAAGGTTTAAAAAGTGGTTATTCAACATGAGGCATGATCCAATTGACATTTTGAATCATTTTTGGTACAGTCCAAAAAATCAATTTTCGGATGAAAAACGATGACTCCGGACATGTCAAACGTTCCCAAAATGGTCTATAATGATGAAATTTTAACATTTAATCTTTTGACTCTAAATGACTGTTGGATGTGAATTATGACTTTGCAACTAAATAAGTGTGTTTAAAGTCATTTCTGTGCCTGAAACGGGTCAAAATTGAAGCTTTTGAGTAAGCAAAACTCTGTAAAAACGGCAATTTTGGTCACTATGAGGGTTTAAAAAGTGGTTATTCAACATGAGGCACGATCCAATTGACATTTTGAATAATTTTTGGTACAGTCCAAAAAATCAATTTTCGGATGAAAAACGATGACTCCGGACATGTCGAACGTTACCAAAATGGTCTATAATGATGAAATTTTAACATTTAATCTTTTGACTCTAAATGACTGTTGGATGTGAATTATGACTTTTTCAACTAAAATAAGTGTGTTTAAAGTCATTTCTGTGCCTGAAACTGGTCAAAATTGAAGCTTTTGAGTAAGCAAAATCTGTAAAAATGGCAATTTTGGTCACTGTGAGGGTTTAAACAGTGGTTATTCAACATGAGGCACGATCCAATTGATATTTTGAATCATTTTTGGTACAGTCCAAAAAATCAATTTTCGGATGAAAAACGATGACTCCGGACATGTCGAATGTTCCCAAAATGGTCTATAATGATGAAATTTTAACATTTAATCTTTTGACTCTAAATGACTGTTGGATGTGAATTATGACTTTTTCAACTAAAATAAGTGTGTTTAAAGTCATTTCTGTGCCTGAAACGGGTCAAAATTGAAGCTTTTGAGTAAGCAAAACTCTGTAAAAATGGCCATTTTGGTCACTTTGAGGGTTTAAAAAGTGGTTATTCAACATGAGGCACAATCCAATTGACATTTTGAATCATTTTTGGTACAGTCCAAAAAATCAATTTTCGGATGAAAAACGATGACTCCGGACATGTCGAACGTTCCCAAAATGGTCTATAATGATGAAATTTTAACATTTAATCTTTTGACTCTAAATGACTGTTGGATGTGAATTATGACTTTTTCAACTAAAATAAGTGTGTTTAAAGTCATTTCTGTGCCTGAAACGGGTCAAAATTGAAGCTTTTGAGTAAGCAAAACTCTGTAAAAATGGCAATTTTGGTCACTGTGAGAGTTTAAAAAGTGGTTATTCAACATGAGGCACGATCCAATTGACATTTTGAATCATTTTTGGTACAGTCCAAAAAATCAATTTTCGGCTGAAAAACGATGACTCCGGACATGTCGAACGTTCCCAAAATGGTCTATAATGATGAAATTTTAACATTTAATCTTTTGACTCTAAATGACTGTTGGATGTGAATTATGACTTTTTCAACTAAAATAAGTGTGTTTAAAATCATTTCTGTGCCTGAAACGGGTCAAAATTGAAGCTTTTGAGTAAGCAAAACTCTGTAAAAATGGCCATTTTGGTCACTTTGAGGGTTTAAAAAGTGGTTATTCAACATGAGGCACAATCCAATTGACATTTTGAATCATTTTTGGTACAGTCCAAAAAATCAATTTTCGGATGAAAAACGATGACTCCGGACATGTCGAACGTTCCCAAAATGGTCTATAATGATGAAATTTTAACATTTAATCTTTTGACTCTAAATGACTGTTGGATGTGAATTATGACTTTTTCAACTAAAATAAGTGTGTTTAAAATCATTTCTGTGCCTGAAACGGGTCAAAATTGAAGCTTTTGAGTAAGCAAAACTCTGTAAAAATGGCAATTTTGGTCACTGTGAGAGTTTAAAAAGTGGTTATTCAACATGAGGCACGATCCAATTGACATTTTGAATCATTTTTGGTACAGTCCATTCAACATGAGGCACGATCCAATTGATATTTTGAATCATTTTTGGTACAGTCCAAAAAATCAATTTTCGGCTGAAAAACGATGACTCCGGACATGTCGAACGTTCCCAAAATGGTCTATAATGATGAAATTTTAACATTTAATCTTTTGACTCTAAATGACTGTTGGATGTGAATTATGACTTTTTCAACTAAAATAAGTGTGTTTAAAATCATTTCTGTGCCTGAAACGGGTCAAAATTGAAGCTTTTGAGTAAGCAAAACTCTGTAAAAATGGCAATTTTGGTCACTGTGAGAGTTTAAAAAGTGGTTATTCAACATGAGGCACGATCCAATTGACATTTTGAATCATTTTTGGTACAGTCCAAAAAATCAATTTTCGGCTGAAAAACGAAGACTCCGGACATGTCGAACGTTCCCAAAATGGTCTATAATGATGACATTTTAACATTTAATCTTTTGACTCTAAATGACTGTTGGATGTGAATTATGACTTTTTCAACTAAAATAAGTGTGTTTAAAATCATTTCTGTGCCTGAAACGGGTCAAAATTGAAGCTTTTGAGTAAGCAAAACTCTGTAAAAATGGCAATTTTGGTCACTGTGAGGGTTTAAAAAGTGGTTATTCAACATGAGGCATGATCCAATTGACATTTTGAATCATTTTTGGTACAGTCCAAAAAATCAATTTTCGGATGAAAAACCATGACTCCGGACATGTCGAACGTTCCCAAAATGGTCTATAATGATGAAATTTTAACATTTAATCTTTTGACTCTAAATGACTGTTGGATGTGAATTATGACTTTTTCAACTAAAATAAGTTTGTTTAAAGTCATTTCTGTGCCTGAAACGGGTCAAAATTGAAGCTTTTGAGTAAGCAAAACTCTGTAAAAATGGCAATTTTGGTCACTGTGAGGGTTTAAAAAGTGGTTATTCAACATGAGGCACGATCCAATTGACATTTTGAATAATTTTTGGTACAGTCCAAAAAATCAATTTTCGGATGAAAAACGATGACTCCGGACATGTCGAACGTTCCCTAAATGGTCTATAATGATGACATTTTAACATTTAATCTTTTGACTCTAAATGACTGTTGGATGTGAATTATGACTTTTTCAACTAAAATAAGTGTGTTTAAAGTCATTTCTGTGCCTGAAACTGGTCAAAATTGAAGCTTTTGAGTAAGCAAAACTCTGTAAAAATGGCAATTTTGGTCACTGTGAGGGTTTAAACAGTGGTTATTCAACATGAGGCACGATCCAATTGATATTTTGAATCATTTTTGGTACAGTCCAAAAAATCAATTTTCGGATGAAAAACGATGACTCCGGACATGTCGAATGTTCCCAAAATGGTCTATAATGATGAAATGTTAACATTTAATCTTTTGACTCTAAATGACTGTTGGATGTGAATTATGACTTTTTCAACTAAAATAAGTGTGTTTAAAGTCATTTCTGTGCCTGAAACGGTTCAAAATTGATGCTTTTGAGTAAGCAAAACTCTGTAAAAATTGCCATTTTGGTCACTTTGAGGGTTTAAAAAGTGGTTATTCAACATGAGGCACAATCCAATTGACATTTTGAATCATTTTTGGTACAGTCCAAAAAATCAATTTTCGGATGAAAAACGATGACTCCGGACATGTCGAACGTTCCCAAAATGGTCTATAATGATGAAATTTTAACATTTAATCTTTTGACTCTAAATGACTGTTGGATGTGAATTATGACTTTTTCAACTAAAATAAGTGTGTTTAAAGTCATTTCTGTGCCTGAAACGGGTCAAAATTGATGCTTTTGAGTAAGCAAAACTCTGTAAAAATGGCAATTTTGGTCACTGTGAGGGTTTAAAAAGTGGTTATTCAACATGAGGCATGATCCAATTGACATTTTGAATCATTTTTGGTACAGTCCAAAAAATCAATTTTCGGATGAAAAACGATGACTCCGGACATGTCGAACGTTCCCAAAATGGTCTATAATGATGAAATTTTAACATTTAATCTTTTGACTCTAAATGACTGTTGGATGTGAATTATGACTTTTTCAACTAAAATAAGTGTGTTTAAAGTCATTTCTGTGCCTGAAACGGGTCAAAATTGAAGCTTTTGAGTAAGCAAAACTCTGTAAAAATGGCAATTTTGGTCACTGTGAGGGTTTAAAAAGTGGTTATTCAACATGAGGCACGATCCAATTGACATTTTGAATAATTTTTGGTACAGTCCAAAAAATCAATTTTCGGATGAAAAACGATGACTCCGGACATGTCGAACGTTCCCTAAATGGTCTATAATGATGAAATTTTAACATTTAATCTTTTGACTCTAAATGACTGTTGGATGTGAATTATGACTTTTTCAACTAAAATAAGTGTGTTTAAAGTCATTTCTGTGCCTGAAACGGGTCAAAATTGATGCTTTTGAGTAAGCAAAACTCTGTAAAAATGGCCATTTTGGTCACTTTGAGGGTTTAAAAAGTGGTTATTCAACATGAGGCACAATCCAATTGACATTTTGAATCATTTTTGGTACAGTCCAAAAAATCAATTTTCGGATGAAAAACGATGACTCCGGACATGTCGAACGTTCCCAAAATGGTCTATAATGATGAAATTTTAACATTAAATCTTTTGACTCTAAATGACTGTTGGATGTGAATTATGACTTTTTCAACTAAAATAAGTGTGTTTAAAATCATTTCTGTGCCTGAAACGGGTCAAAATTGAAGCTTTTGAGTAAGCAAAACTCTGTAAAAATGGCAATTTTGGTCACTGTGAGAGTTTAAAAAGTGGTTATTCAACATGAGGCACGATCCAATTGACATTTTGAATCATTTTTGGTACAGTCCAAAAAATCAATTTTCGGCTGAAAAACGATGACTCCGGACATGTCGAACGTTCCCAAAATGGTCTATAATGATGACATTTTAACATTTAATCTTTTGACTCTAAATGACTGTTGGATGTGAATTATGACTTTTTCAACTAAAATAAGTGTGTTTAAAGTCATTTCTGTGCCTGAAACTGGTCAAAATTGAAGCTTTTGAGTAAGCAAAATCTGTAAAAATGGCAATTTTGGTCACTGTGAGGGTTTAAACAGTGGTTATTCAACATGAGGCACGATCCAATTGATATTTTGAATCATTTTTGGTACAGTCCAAAAAATCAATTTTCGGATGAAAAACGATGACTCCGGACATGTCGAATGTTCCCAAAATGGTCTATAATGATGAAATTTTAACATTTAATCTTTTGACTCTAAATGACTGTTGGATGTGAATTATGACTTTTTCAACTAAAATAAGTGTGTTTAAAGTCATTTCTGTGCCTGAAACGGGTCAAAATTGATGCTTTTGAGTAAGCAAAACTCTGTAAAAATGGCCATTTTGGTCACTTTGAGGGTTTAAAAAGTGGTTATTCAACATGAGGCACGATCCAATTGACATTTTGAATAATTTATGGTACAGTCCAAAAAATCAATTTTCGGATGAAAAACGATGACTCCGGACATGTCGAACGTTCCCTAAATGGTCTATAATGATGAAATTTTAACATTTAATCTTTTGACTCTAAATGACTGTTGGATGTGAATTATGACTTTTTCAACTAAAATAAGTGTGTTTAAAGTCATTTCTGTGCCTGAAACTGGTCAAAATTGAAGCTTTTGAGTAAGCAAAACTCTGTAAAAATGGCAATTTTGGTCACTGTGAGGGTTTAAACAGTGGTTATTCAACATGAGGCACGATCCAATTGATATTTTGAATCATTTTTGGTACAGTCCAAAAAATCAATTTTCGGCTGAAAAACGATGACTCCGGACATGTCGAACGTTCCCAAAATGGTCTATAATGATGAAATTTTAACATTTAATCTTTTGACTCTAAATGACTGTTGGATGTGAATTATGACTTTTTCAACTAAAATAAGTGTGTTTAAAATCATTTCTGTGCCTGAAACGGGTCAAAATTGAAGCTTTTGAGTAAGCAAAACTCTGTAAAAATGGCAATTTTGGTCACTGTGAGAGTTTAAAAAGTGGTTATTCAACATGAGGCACGATCCAATTGACATTTTGAATCATTTTTGGTACAGTCCATTCAACATGAGGCACGATCCAATTGATATTTTGAATCATTTTTGGTACAGTCCAAAAAATCAATTTTCGGCTGAAAAACGATGACTCCGGACATGTCGAACGTTCCCAAAATGGTCTATAATGATGAAATTTTAACATTTAATCTTTTGACTCTAAATGACTGTTGGATGTGAATTATGACTTTTTCAACTAAAATAAGTGTGTTTAAAATAATTTCTGTGCCTGAAACGGGTTAAAATTGAAGCTTTTGAGTAAGCAAAACTCTGTAAAAATGGCCATTTTGGTCACTTTGAGGGTTTAAAAAGTGGTTATTCAACATGAGGCACAATCCAAATGACATTTTGAATCATTTTTGGTACAGTCCAAAAAATCGATTTTCGGATGAAAAACGATGACTCCGGACATGTCGAACGTTCCCAAAATGGTCTATAATGATGAAATTTTAACATTTAATCTTATGACTCTAAATGACTGTTGGATGTGAATTATGACTTTTTCAACTAAAATAAGTGTGTTTAAAGTCATTTCTGTGCCTGAAACGTGTCAAAATTGAAGCTTTTGAGTAAGCAAAACTCTGTAAAAATGGCAATTTTGGTCACTGTGAGAGTTTAAAAAGTGGTTATTCAACATGAGGCACGATCCAATTGACATTTTGAATCATTTTTGGTACAGTCCAAAAAATCAATTTTCGGCTGAAAAACGATGACTCCGGACATGTCGAACGTTCCCAAAATGGTCTATAATGATGACATTTTAACATTTAATCTTTTGACTCTAAATGACTGTTGGATGTGAATTATGACTTTTTCAACTAAAATAAGTGTGTTTAAAATCATTTCTGTGCCTGAAACGGGTCAAAATTGAAGCTTTTGAGTAAGCAAAACTCTGTAAAAATGGCAATTTTGGTCACTGTGAGGGTTTAAAAAGTGGTTATTCAACATGAGGCATGATCCAATTGACATTTTGAATCATTTTTGGTACAGTCCAAAAAATCAATTTTCGGATGAAAAACCATGACTCCGGACATGTCGAACGTTCCCAAAATGGTCTATAATGATGAAATTTTAACATTTAATCTTTTGACTCTAAATGACTGTTGGATGTGAATTATGACTTTTTCAACTAAAATAAGTGTGTTTAAAGTCATTTCTGTGCCTGAAACGGGTCAAAATTGAAGCTTTTGAGTAAGCAAAACTCTGTAAAAATGGCAATTTTGGTCACTGTGAGGGTTTAAAAAGTGGTTATTCAACATGAGGCACGATCCAATTGACATTTTGAATAATTTTTGGTACAGTCCAAAAAATCAATTTTCGGATGAAAAACGATGACTCCGGACATGTCGAACGTTCCCTAAATGGTCTATAATGATGAAATTTTAACATTTAATCTTTTGACTCTAAATGACTGTTGGATGTGAATTATGACTTTTTCAACTAAAATAAGTGTGTTTAAAGTCATTTCTGTGCCTGAAACTGGTCAAAATTGAAGCTTTTGAGTAAGCAAAACTCTGTAAAAATGGCAATTTTGGTCACTGTGAGGGTTTAAACAGTGGTTTTTTCAACATGAGGCACGATCCAATTGATATTTTGAATCATTTTTGGTACAGTCCAAAAAATCAATTTTCGGATGAAAAACGATGACTCCGGACATGTCGAATGTTCCCAAAATGGTCTATAATGATGAAATTTTAACATTTAATCTTTTGACTCTAAATGACTGTTGGATGTGAATTATGACTTTTTCAACTAAAATAAGTGTGTTTAAAGTCATTTCTGTGACTGAAACGGGTCAAAATTGATGCTTTTGAGTAAGCAAAACTCTGTAAAAATGGCCATTTTGGTCACTTTGAGGGTTTAAAAAGTGGTTATTCAACATGAGGCACAATCCAATTGACATTTTGAATCATTTTTGGTACAGTCCAAAAAATCAATTTTCGGATGAAAAACGATGACTCCGGACATGTCGAACGTTCCCAAAATGGTCTATAATGATGAAATTTTAACATTAAATCTTTTGACTCTAAATGACTGTTGGATGTGAATTATGACTTTTTCAACTAAAATAAGTGTGTTTAAAGTCATTTCTGTGCCTGAAACGGGTCAAAATTGAAGCTTTTGAGTAAGCAAAACTCTGTAAAAATGGCAATTTTGGTCACTGTGAGAGTTTAAAAAGTGGTTATTCAACATGAGGCACGATCCAATTGACATTTTTAATCATTTTTGGTACAGTCCAAAAAATCAATTTTCGGCTGAAAAACGATGACTCCGGACATGTCGAACGTTCCCAAAATGGTCTATAATGATGACATTTTAACATTTAATCTTTTGACTCTAAATGACTGTTGGATGTGAATTATGACTTTTTCAACTAAAATAAGTGTGTTTAAAATCATTTCTGTGCCTGAAACGGGTCAAAATTGAAGCTTTTGAGTAAGCAAAACTCTGTAAAAATGGCAATTTTGGTCACTGTGAAGGTTTAAAAAGTGGTTATTCAACATGAGGCATGATCCAATTGACATTTTGAATCATTTTTGGTACAGTCCAAAAAATCAATTTTCGGATGAAAAACGATGACTCCGGACATGTCGAACGTTCCCAAAATGGTCTATAATGATGAAATTTTAACATTTAATCTTTTGACTCTAAATGACTGTTGGATGTGAATTATGACTTTTTCAACTAAAATAAGTGTGTTTAAAGTCATTTCTGTGCCTGAAACGTGTCAAAATTGAAGCTTTTGAGTAAGCAAAACTCTGTAAAAATGGCAATTTTGGTCACTGTGAGAGTTTAAAAAGTGGTTATTCAACATGAGGCACGATCCAATTGACATTTTGAATCATTTTTGGTACAGTCCAAAAAATCAATTTTCGGCTGAAAAACGATGACTCCGGACATGTCGAACGTTCCCAAAATGGTCTATAATGATGAAATTTTAACATTTAATCTTTTGACTCTAAATGACTGTTGGATGTGAATTATGACTTTTTCAACTAAAATAAGTGTGTTTAAAATCATTTCTGTGCCTGAAACGGGTTAAAATTGAAGCTTTTGAGTAAGCAAAACTCTGTAAAAATGGCCATTTTGGTCACTTTGAGGGTTTAAAAAGTGGTTATTCAACATGAGGCACAATCCAAATGACATTTTGAATCATTTTTGGTACAGTCCAAAAAATCAATTTTCGGATGAAAAACGATGACTCCGGACATGTCGAACGTTCCCAAAATGGTCTATAATGATGAAATTTTAACATTTAATCTTATGACTCTAAATGACTGTTGGATGTGAATTATGACTTTTTCAACTAAAATAAGTGTGTTTAAAGTCATTTCTGTGCCTGAAACGTGTCAAAATTGAAGCTTTTGAGTAAGCAAAACTCTGTAAAAATGGCAATTTTGGTCACTGTGAGAGTTTAAAAAGTGGTTATTCAACATGAGGCACGATCCAATTGACATTTTGAATCATTTTTGGTACAGTCCAAAAAATCAATTTTCGGCTGAAAAACGATGACTCCGGACATGTCGAACGTTCCCAAAATGGTCTATAATGATGACATTTTAACATTTAATCTTTTGACTCTAAATGACTGTTGGATGTGAATTATGACTTTTTCAACTAAAATAAGTGTGTTTAAAATCATTTCTGTGCCTGAAACGGGTCAAAATTGAAGCTTTTGAGTAAGCAAAACTCTGTAAAAATGGCAATTTTGGTCACTGTGAGGGTTTAAAAAGTGGTTATTCAACATGAGGCATGATCCAATTGACATTTTGAATCATTTTTGGTACAGTCCAAAAAATCAATTTTCGGATGAAAAACCATGACTCCGGACATGTCGAACGTTCCCAAAATGGTCTATAATGATGAAATTTTAACATTTAATCTTTTGACTCTAAATGACTGTTGGATGTGAATTATGACTTTTTCAACTAAAATAAGTGTGTTTAAAGTCATTTCTGTGCCTGAAACGGGTCAAAATTGAAGCTTTTGAGTAAGCAAAACTCTGTAAAAATGGCAATTTTGGTCACTGTGAGGGTTTAAAAAGTGGTTATTCAACATGAGGCACGATCCAATTGACATTTTGAATAATTTTTGGTACAGTCCAAAAAATCAATTTTCGGATGAAAAACGATGACTCCGGACATGTCGAACGTTCCCTAAATGGTCTATAATGATGAAATTTTAACATTTAATCTTTTGACTCTAAATGACTGTTGGATGTGAATTATGACTTTTTCAACTAAAATAAGTGTGTTTAAAGTCATTTCTGTGCCTGAAACTGGTCAAAATTGAAGCTTTTGAGTAAGCAAAACTCTGTAAAAATGGCAATTTTGGTCACTGTGAGGGTTTAAACAGTGGTTATTCAACATGAGGCACGATCCAATTGATATTTTGAATCATTTTTGGTACAGTCCAAAAAATCAATTTTCGGATGAAAAACGATGACTCCGGACATGTCGAATGTTCCCAAAATGGTCTATAATGATGAAATTTTAACATTTAATCTTTTGACTCTAAATGACTGTTGGATGTGAATTATGACTTTTTCAACTAAAATAAGTGTGTTTAAAGTCATTTCTGTGACTGAAACGGGTCAAAATTGATGCTTTTGAGTAAGCAAAACTCTGTAAAAATGGCCATTTTGGTCACTTTGAGGGTTTAAAAAGTGGTTATTCAACATGAGGCACAATCCAATTGACATTTTGAATCATTTTTGGTACAGTCCAAAAAATCAATTTTCGGATGAAAAACGATGACTCCGGACATGTCGAACGTTCCCAAAATGGTCTATAATGATGAAATTTTAACATTAAATCTTTTGACTCTAAATGACTGTTGGATGTGAATTATGACTTTTTCAACTAAAATAAGTGTGTTTAAAGTCATTTCTGTGCCTGAAACGGGTCAAAATTGAAGCTTTTGAGTAAGCAAAACTCTGTAAAAATGGCAATTTTGGTCACTGTGAGAGTTTAAAAAGTGGTTATTCAACATGAGGCACGATCCAATTGACATTTTTAATCATTTTTGGTACAGTCCAAAAAATCAATTTTCGGCTGAAAAACGATGACTCCGGACATGTCGAACGTTCCCAAAATGGTCTATAATGATGACATTTTAACATTTAATCTTTTGACTCTAAATGACTGTTGGATGTGAATTATGACTTTTTCAACTAAAATAAGTGTGTTTAAAATCATTTCTGTGCCTGAAACGGGTCAAAATTGAAGCTTTTGAGTAAGCAAAACTCTGTAAAAATGGCAATTTTGGTCACTGTGAAGGTTTAAAAAGTGGTTATTCAACATGAGGCATGATCCAATTGACATTTTGAATCATTTTTGGTACAGTCCAAAAAATCAATTTTCGGATGAAAAACGATGACTCCGGACATGTCAAACGTTCCCAAAATGGTCTATAATGATGAAATTTTAACATTTAATCTTTTGACTCTAAATGACTGTTGGATGTGAATTATGACTTTTTCAACTAAATAAGTGTGTTTAAAGTCATTTCTGTGCCTGAAACGGGTCAAAATTGAAGCTTTTGAGTAAGCAAAACTCTGTAAAAACGGCAATTTTGGTCACTATGAGGGTTTAAAAAGTGGTTATTCAACATGAGGCACGATCCAATTGACATTTTGAATAATTTTTGGTACAGTCCAAAAAATCAATTTTCGGATGAAAAACGATGACTCCGGACATGTCGAACGTTACCAAAATGGTCTATAATGATGAAATTTTAACATTTAATCTTTTGACTCTAAATGACTGTTGGATGTGAATTATGACTTTTTCAATTAAAATAAGTGTGTTTAAAGTCATTTCTGTGCCTGAAACGGGTCAAAATTGAAGCTTTTGAGTAAGCAAAACTCTGTAAAAATGGCAATTTTGGTCACTGTGAGGGTTTAAACAGTGGTTATTCAACATGAGGCATGATCCAATTGTCATTTTGAATCATTTTTGGTACAGTCCAAAAAATCAATTTTCGGATGAAAAACGATGACTCCGGACATGTCGAATGTTCCCAAAATGGTCTATAATGATGAAATTTTAACATTTAATCTTTTGACTCTAAATGACTGTTGGATGTGAATTATGACTTTTTCAACTAAAATAAGTGTGTTTAAAGTCATTTCTGTGCCTGAAACGGGTCAAAATTGAAGCTTTTGAGTAAACAAAACTCTGTAAAAATGGCCATTTTGGTCACTTTGAGGGTTTAAAAAGTGGTTATTCAACATGAGGCACAATCCAATTGACATTTTGAATCATTTTTGGTACAGTCCAAAAAATCAATTTTCGGATGAAAAACGATGACTCCGGACATGTCGAACGTTCCCAAAATGGTCTATAATGATGAAATTTTAACATTTAATCTTTTGACTCTAAATGACTGTTGGATGTGAATTATGACTTTTTCAACTAAAATAAGTGTGTTTAAAGTCATTTCTGTGCCTGAAACGTGTCAAAATTGAAGCTTTTGAGTAAGCAAAACTCTGTAAAAATGGCAATTTTGGTCACTGTGAGAGTTTAAAAAGTGGTTATTCAACATGAGGCACGATCCAATTGACATTTTGAATAATTTTTGGTACAGTCCAAAAAATCAATTTTCGGATGAAAAACGATGACTCCGGACATGTCGAACGTTACCAAAATGGTCTATAATGATGAAATTTCAACATTTAATCTTTTGACTCTTAATGACTGTTGGATGTGAATTATGACTTTTTCAACTAAAATAAGTGTGTTTAAAGTCATTTCTGTGCCTGAAACGGGTCAAAATTGAAGCTTTTGAGTAAGCAAAACTCTGTAAAAATGGCCATTTTGGTCACTTTGAGGGTTTAAAAAGTGGTTATTCAACATGAGGCACGATCCAATTGACATTTTGAATAATTTTTGGTACAGTCCAAAAAATCAATTTTCGGATGAAAAACGATGACTCCGGACATGTCGAACGTTCCCAAAATGGTCTATAATGATGAAATTTTAACATTTAATCTTTTGACTCTAAATGACTGTTGGATGTGAATTATGACTTTTTCAACTAAAATAAGTGTGTTTAAAGTCATTTCTGTGCCTGAAACTGGTCAAAATTGAAGCTTTTGAGTAAGCAAAATCTGTAAAAATGGCAATTTTGGTCACTGTGAGGGTTTAAACAGTGGTTATTCAACATGAGGCACGATCCAATTGATATTTTGAATCATTTTTGGTACAGTCCAAAAAATCAATTTTCGGATGAAAAACGATGACTCCGGACATGTCGAATGTTCCCAAAATGGTCTATAATGATGAAATTTTAACATTTAATCTTTTGACTCTAAATGACTGTTGGATGTGAATTATGACTTTTTCAACTAAAATAAGTGTGTTTAAAGTCATTTCTGTGCCTGAAACGGGTCAAAATTGAAGCTTTTGAGTAAGCAAAACTCTGTAAAAATGGCCATTTTGGTCACTTTGAGGGTTTAAAAAGTGGTTATTCAACATGAGGCACAATCCAATTGACATTTTGAATCATTTTTGGTACAGTCCAAAAAATCAATTTTCGGATGAAAAACGATGACTCCGGACATGTCGAACGTTCCCAAAATGGTCTATAATGATGAAATTTTAACATTTAATCTTTTGACTCTAAATGACTGTTGGATGTGAATTATGACTTTTTCAACTAAAATAAGTGTGTTTAAAGTCATTTCTGTGCCTGAAACGGGTCAAAATTGAAGCTTTTGAGTAAGCAAAACTCTGTAAAAATGGCAATTTTGGTCACTGTGAGAGTTTAAAAAGTGGTTATTCAACATGAGGCACGATCCAATTGACATTTTGAATCATTTTTGGTACAGTCCAAAAAATCAATTTTCGGCTGAAAAATGATGACTCCGGACATGTCGAACGTTCCCAAAATGGTCTATAATGATGAAATTTTAACATTTAATCTTTTGACTCTAAATGACTGTTGGATGTGAATTATGACTTTTTCAACTAAAATAAGTGTGTTTAAAATCATTTCTGTGCCTGAAACGGGTCAAAATTGAAGCTTTTGAGTAAGCAAAACTCTGTAAAAATGGCCATTTTGGTCACTTTGAGGGTTTAAAAAGTGGTTATTCAACATGAGGCACAATCCAATTGACATTTTGAATCATTTTTGGTACAGTCCAAAAAATCAATTTTCGGATGAAAAACGATGACTCCGGACATGTCGAACGTTCCCAAAATGGTCTATAATGATGAAATTTTAACATTTAATCTTTTGACTCTAAATGACTGTTGGATGTGAATTATGACTTTTTCAACTAAAATAAGTGTGTTTAAAGTCATTTCTGTGCCTGAAACGTGTCAAAATTGAAGCTTTTGAGTAAGCAAAACTCTGTAAAAATGGCAATTTTGGTCACTGTGAGAGTTTTAAAAGTGGTTATTCAACATGAGACACGATCCAATTGACATTTTGAATCATTTTTGGTACAGTCCAAAAAATCAATTTTCGGCTGAAAAACGATGACTCCGGACATGTCGAACGTTGCCAAAATGGTCTATAATGATGAAATTTTAACATTTAATCTTTTGACTCTAAATGACTGTTGGATGTGAATTATGACTTTTTCAACTAAAATAAGTGTGTTTAAAGTCATTTCAGTGCCTGAAACGGGTCAAAATTGAAGCTTTTGAGTAAGCAAAACTCTGTAAAAATGGCAATTTTGGTCACTGTGAGGGTTTAAAAAGTGGTTATTCAACATGAGGCATGATCCAATTGACATTTTGAATCATTTTTGGTACAGTCCAAAAAATCAATTTTCGGATGAAAAACCATGACTCCGGACATGTCGAACGTTCCCAAAATGGTCTATAATGATGAAATTTTAACATTTAATCTTTTGACTCTAAATGACTGTTGGATGTGAATTATGACTTTTTCAACTAAAATAAGTGTGTTTAAAGTCATTTCTGTGCCTGAAACGGGTCAAAATTGAAGCCTTTGAGTAAGCAAAACTCTGTAAAAATGGCAATTTTGGTCACTGTGAGGGTTTAAAAAGTGGTTATTCAACATGAGGCACGATCCAATTGACATTTTGAATAATTTTTGGTACAGTCCAAAAAATCAATTTTCGGATGAAAAACGATGACTCCGGACATGTCAAACGTTCCCAAAATGGTCTATAATGATGAAATTTTAACATTTAATCTTTTGACTCTAAATGACTGTTGGATGTGAATTATGACTTTTTCAACTAAAATAAGTGTGTTTAAAGTCATTTCTGTGCCTGAAACGGGTCAAAATTGAAGCTTTTGAGTAAGCAAAACTCTGTAAAAATGGCAATTTTGGTCACTGTGAGGGTTTAAACAGTGGTTATTCAACATGAGGCATGATCCAATTGACATTTTGAATTATTTTTGGTACAGTCCAAAAAATCAATTTTCGGATGAAAAACGATGACTCCGGACATGTCGAACGTTCCCTAAATGGTCTATAATGATGACATTTTAACATTTAATCTTTTGACTCTAAATGACTGTTGGATGTGAATAATGACTTTTTCAACTAAAATAAGTGTGTTTAAAGTCATTTCTGTGACTGAAACGGGTCAAAATTGAAGCTTTTGAGTCAGCAAAACTCTGTAAAAATGGCCATTTTGGTCACTTTGAGGGTTTAAAAAGTGGTTATTCAACATGAGGCACGATCCAATTGACATTTTGAATAATTTTTGGTACAGTCCAAAAAATCAATTTTCGGATGAAAAACAATGACTCCGGACATGTCGAACGTTCCCAAAATGGTCTATAATGATGAAATTTTAACATTTAATCTTTTGACTCTAAATGACTGTTGGATGTGAATTATGACTTTTTCAACTAAAATAGGTGTGTTTAAAGTCATTTCTGTGCCTGAAACTGGTCAAAATTGAAGCTTTTGAGTAAGCAAAACTCTGTAAAAATGGCAATTTTGGTCACTGTGAGGGTTTAAACAGTGGTTATTCAACATGAGGCACGATCCAATTGATATTTTGAATCATTTTTGGTACAGTCCAAAAAATCAATTTTCGGCTGAAAAACGATGACTCCGGACATGTCGAACGTTCCCAAAATGGTCTATAATGATGACATTTTAACATTTAATCTTTTGACTCTAAATGACTGTTGGATGTGAATTATGACTTTTTCAACTAAAATAAGTGTGTTTAAAATCATTTCTGTGCCTGAAACGGGTCAAAATTGAAGCTTTTGAGTAAGCAAAACTCTGTAAAAATGGCAATTTTGGTCACTGTGAGAGTTTAAAAAGTGGTTATTCAACATGAGGCACGATCCAATTGACATTTTGAATCATTTTTGGTACAGTCCAAAAAATCAATTTTCGGCTGAAAAACGATGACTCCGGACATGTCGAACGTTCCCAAAATGGTCTATAATGATGACATTTTAACATTTAATCTTTTGACTCTAAATGACTGTTGGATGTGAATTATGACTTTTTCAACTAAAATAAGTGTGTTTAAAGTCATTTCTGTGCCTGAAACTGGTCAAAATTGAAGCTTTTGAGTAAGCAAAATCTGTAAAAATGGCAATTTTGGTCACTGTGAGGGTTTAAACAGTGGTTATTCAACATGAGGCACGATCCAATTGATATTTTGAATCATTTTTGGTACAGTCCAAAAATCAATTTTCGGATGAAAAACGATGACTCCGGACATGTCGAATGTTCCCAAAATGGTCTATAATGATGAAATTTTAACATTTAATCTTTTGACTCTAAATGACTGTTGGATGTGAATTATGACTTTTTCAACTAAAATAAGTGTGTTTAAAGTCATTTCTGTGCCTGAAACGGGTCAAAATTGATGCTTTTGAGTAAGCAAAACTCTGTAAAAATGGCCATTTTGGTCACTTTGAGGGTTTAAAAAGTGGTTATTCAACATGAGGCACAATCCAATTGACATTTTGAATCATTTTTGGTACAGTCCAAAAAATCAATTTTCGGATGAAAAACGATGACTCCGGACATGTCGAACGTTCCCAAAATGGTCTATAATGATGAAATTTTAACATTAAATCTTTTGACTCTAAATGACTGTTGGATGTGAATTATGACTTTTTCAACTAAAATAAGTGTGTTTAAAGTCATTTCTGTGCCTGAAACGGGTCAAAATTGAAGCTTTTGAGTAAGCAAAACTCTGTAAAAATGGCAATTTTGGTCACTGTGAGAGTTTAAAAAGTGGTTATTCAACATGAGGCACGATCCAATTGACATTTTTAATCATTTTTGGTACAGTCCAAAAAATCAATTTTCGGCTGAAAAACGATGACTCCGGACATGTCGAACGTTCCCAAAATGGTCTATAATGATGACATTTTAACATTTAATCTTTTGACTCTAAATGACTGTTGGATGTGAATTATGACTTTTTCAACTAAAATAAGTGTGTTTAAAATCATTTCTGTGCCTGAAACGGGTCAAAATTGAAGCTTTTGAGTAAGCAAAACTCTGTAAAAATGGCAATTTTGGTCACTGTGAAGGTTTAAAAAGTGGTTATTCAACATGAGGTATGATCCAATTGACATTTTGAATCATTTTTGGTACAGTCCAAAAAATCAATTTTCGGATGAAAAACGATGACTCCGGACATGTCAAACGTTCCCAAAATGGTCTATAATGATGAAATTTTAACATTTAATCTTTTGACTCTAAATGACTGTTGGATGTGAATTATGACTTTTTCAACTAAATAAGTGTGTTTAAAGTCATTTCTGTGCCTGAAACGGGTCAAAATTGAAGCTTTTGAGTAAGCAAAATCTGTAAAAATGGCAATTTTGGTCACTGTGAGGGTTTAAACAGTGGTTATTCAACATGAGGCACGATCCAATTGATATTTTGAATCATTTTTGGTACAGTCCAAAAAATCAATTTTCGGATGAAAAACGATGACTCCGGACATGTCGAATGTTCCCAAAATGGTCTATAATGATGAAATTTTAACATTTAATCTTTTGACTCTAAATGACTGTTGGATGTGAATTATGACTTTTTCAACTAAAATAAGTGTGTTTAAAGTCATTTCTGTGCCTGAAACGGGTCAAAATTGAAGCTTTTGAGTAAGCAAAACTCTGTAAAAATGGCCATTTTGGTCACTTTGAGGGTTTAAAAAGTGGTTATTCAACATGAGGCACAATCCAATTGACATTTTGAATCATTTTTGGTACAGTCCAAAAAATCAATTTTCGGCTGAAAAACGATGACTCCGGACATGTCGAACGTTCCCAAAATGGTCTATAATGATGAAATTTTAACATTTAATCTTTTGACTCTAAATGACTGTTGGATGTGAATTATGACTTTTTCAACTAAAATAAGTGTGTTTAAAATCATTTCTGTGCCTGAAACGGGTCGAAATTGAAGCTTTTGAGTAAGCAAAACTCTGTAAAAATGGCAATTTTGGTCACTGTGAGAGTTTAAAAAGTGGTTATTCAACATGAGGCACGATCCAATTGACATTTTGAATCATTTTTGGTACAGTCCAAAAAATCAATTTTCGGCTGAAAAACGATGACTCCGGACATGTCGAACGTTCCCAAAATGGTCTATAATGATGACATTTTAACATTTAATCTTTTGACTCTAAATGACTGTTGGATGTGAATTATGACTTTTTCAACTAAAATAAGTGTGTTTAAAATCATTTCTGTGCCTGAAACGGGTCAAAATTGAAGCTTTTGAGTAAGCAAAACTCTGTAAAAATGGCAATTTTGGTCACTGTGAGGGTTTAAAAAGTGGTTATTCAACATGAGGCATGATCCAATTGACATTTTGAATCATTTTTGGTACAGTCCAAAAAATCAATTTTCAGATGAAAAACCATGACTCCGGACATGTCGAACGTTCCCAAAATGGTCTATAATGATGAAATTTTAACATTTAATCTTTTGACTCTAAATGACTGTTGGATGTGAATTATGACTTTTTCAACTAAAATAAGTGTGTTTAAAGTCATTTCTGTGTCTGAAACTGGTCAAAATTGAAGCTTTTGAGTAAGCAAAATCTGTAAAAATGGCAATTTTGGTCACTGTGAGGGTTTAAACAGTGGTTATTCAACATGAGGCACGATCCAATTGATATTTTGAATCATTTTTGGTACAGTCCAAAAAATCAATTTTCGGATGAAAAACGATGACTCCGGACATGTCGAATGTTCCCAAAATGGTCTATAATGATGAAATTTTAACATTTAATCTTTTGACTCTAAATGACTGTTGGATGTGAATTATGACTTTTTCAACTAAAATAAGTGTGTTTAAAGTCATTTCTGTGCCTGAAACGGGTCAAAATTGATGCTTTTGAGTAAGCAAAACTCTGTAAAAATGGCCATTTTGGTCACTTTGAGGGTTTAAAAAGTGGTTATTCAACATGAGGCACAATCCAATTGACATTTTGAATCATTTTTGGTACAGTCCAAAAAATCAATTTTCGGATGAAAAACGATGACTCCGGACATGTCGAACGTTCCCAAAATGGTCTATAATGATGAAATTTTAACATTAAATCTTTTGACTCTAAATGACTGTTGGATGTGAATTATGACTTTTTCAACTAAAATAAGTGTGTTTAAAGTCATTTCTGTGCCTGAAACGGGTCAAAATTGAAGCTTTTGAGTAAGCAAAACTCTGTAAAAATGGCAATTTTGGTCACTGTGAGAGTTTAAAAAGTGGTTATTCAACATGAGGCACGATCCAATTGACATTTTTAATCATTTTTGGTACAGTCCAAAAAATCAATTTTCGGCTGAAAAACGATGACTCCGGACATGTCGAACGTTCCCAAAATGGTCTATAATGATGAAATTTTAACATTTAATCTTTTGACTCTAAATGACTGTTGGATGTGAATTATGACTTTTTCAACTAAAATAAGTGTGTTTAAAATCATTTCTGTGCCTGAAACGGGTCAAAATTGAAGCTTTTGAGTAAGCAAAACTCTGTAAAAATGGCAATTTTGGTCACTGTGAAGGTTTAAAAAGTGGTTATTCAACATGAGGCATGATCCAATTGACATTTTGAATCATTTTTGGTACAGTCCAAAAAATCAATTTTCGGATGAAAAACGATGACTCCGGACATGTCAAACGTTCCCAAAATGGTCTATAATGATGAAATTTTAACATTTAATCTTTTGACTCTAAATGACTGTTGGATGTGAATTATGACTTTGCAACTAAATAAGTGTGTTTAAAGTCATTTCTGTGCCTGAAACGGGTCAAAATTGAAGCTTTTGAGTAAGCAAAACTCTGTAAAAACGGCAATTTTGGTCACTATGAGGGTTTAAAAAGTGGTTATTCAACATGAGGCACGATCCAATTGACATTTTGAATAATTTTTGGTACAGTCCAAAAAATCAATTTTCGGATGAAAAACGATGACTCCGGACATGTCGAACGTTACCAAAATGGTCTATAATGATGACATTTTAACATTTAATCTTTTGACTCTAAATGACTGTTGGATGTGAATTATGACTTTTTCAACTAAAATAAGTGTGTTTAAAGTCATTTCTGTGCCTGAAACTGGTCAAAATTGAAGCTTTTGAGTAAGCAAAATCTGTAAAAATGGCAATTTTGGTCACTGTGAGGGTTTAAACAGTGGTTATTCAACATGAGGCACGATCCAATTGATATTTTGAATCATTTTTGGTACAGTCCAAAAAATCAATTTTCGGATGAAAAACGATGACTCCGGACATGTCGAATGTTCCCAAAATGGTCTATAATGATGAAATTTTAACATTTAATCTTTTGACTCTAAATGACTGTTGGATGTGAATTATGACTTTTTCAACTAAAATAAGTGTGTTTAAAGTCATTTCTGTGCCTGAAACGGGTCAAAATTGAAGCTTTTGAGTAAGCAAAACTCTGTAAAAATGGCCATTTTGGTCACTTTGAGGGTTTAAAAAGTGGTTATTCAACATGAGGCACAATCCAATTGACATTTTGAATCATTTTTGGTACAGTCCAAAAAATCAATTTTCGGATGAAAAACGATGACTCCGGACATGTCGAACGTTCCCAAAATGGTCTATAATGATGAAATTTTAACATTAAATCTTTTGACTCTAAATGACTGTTGGATGTGAATTATGACTTTTTCAACTAAAATAAGTGTGTTTAAAGTCATTTCTGTGCCTGAAACGGGTCAAAATTGAAGCTTTTGAGTAAGCAAAACTCTGTAAAAATGGCAATTTTGGTCACTGTGAGAGTTTAAAAAGTGGTTATTCAACATGAGGCACGATCCAATTGACATTTTTAATCATTTTTGGTACAGTCCAAAAAATCAATTTTCGGCTGAAAAACGATGACTCCGGACATGTCGAACGTTCCCAAAATGGTCTATAATGATGACATTTTAACATTTAATCTTTTGACTCTAAATGACTGTTGGATGTGAATTATGACTTTTTCAACTAAAATAAGTGTGTTTAAAATCATTTCTGTGCCTGAAACGGGTCAAAATTGAAGCTTTTGAGTAAGCAAAACTCTGTAAAAATGGCAATTTTGGTCACTGTGAAGGTTTAAAAAGTGGTTATTCAACATGAGGCATGATCCAATTGACATTTTGAATCATTTTTGGTACAGTCCAAAAAATCAATTTTCGGATGAAAAACGATGACTCCGGACATGTCAAACGTTCCCAAAATGGTCTATAATGATGAAATTTTAACATTTAATCTTTTGACTCTAAATGACTGTTGGATGTGAATTATGACTTTTTCAACTAAATAAGTGTGTTTAAAGTCATTTCTGTGCCTGAAACGGGTCAAAATTGAAGCTTTTGAGTAAGCAAAACTCTGTAAAAACGGCAATTTTGGTCACTATGAGGGTTTAAAAAGTGGTTATTCAACATGAGGCACGATCCAATTGACATTTTGAATAATTTTTGGTACAGTCCAAAAAATCAATTTTCGGATGAAAAACGATGACTCCGGACATGTCGAACGTTACCAAAATGGTCTATAATGATGAAATTTTAACATTTAATCTTTTGACTCTAAATGACTGTTGGATGTGAATTATGACTTTTTCAACTAAAATAAGTGTGTTTAAAGTCATTTCTGTGCCTGAAACGGGTCAAAATTGAAGCTTTTGAGTAAGCAAAACTCTGTAAAAATGGCAATTTTGGTCACTGTGAGGGTTTAAACAGTGGTTATTCAACATGAGGCATGATCCAATTGTCATTTTGAATCATTTTTGGTACAGTCCAAAAAATCAATTTTCGGATGAAAAACGATGACTCCGGACATGTCGAATGTTCCCAAAATGGTCTATAATGATGAAATTTTAACATTTAATCTTTTGACTCTAAATGACTGTTGGATGTGAATTATGACTTTTTCAACTAAAATAAGTGTGTTTAAAGTCATTTCTGTGCCTGAAACGGGTCAAAATTGAAGCTTTTGAGTAAACAAAACTCTGTAAAAATGGCCATTTTGGTCACTTTGAGGGTTTAAAAAGTGGTTATTCAACATGAGGCACAATCCAATTGACATTTTGAATCATTTTTGGTACAGTCCAAAAAATCAATTTTCGGATGAAAAACGATGACTCCGGACATGTCGAACGTTCCCAAAATGGTCTATAATGATGAAATTTTAACATTTAATCTTTTGACTCTAAATGACTGTTGGATGTGAATTATGACTTTTTCAACTAAAATAAGTGTGTTTAAAGTCATTTCTGTGCCTGAAACGTGTCAAAATTGAAGCTTTTGAGTAAGCAAAACTCTGTAAAAATGGCAATTTTGGTCACTGTGAGAGTTTAAAAAGTGGTTATTCAACATGAGGCACGATCCAATTGACATTTTGAATAATTTTTGGTACAGTCCAAAAAATCAATTTTCGGATGAAAAACGATGACTCCGGACATGTCGAACGTTCCCAAAATGGTCTATAATGATGAAATTTTAACATTTAATCTTTTGACTCTAAATGACTGTTGGATGTGAATTATGACTTTTTCAACTAAAATAAGTGTGTTTAAAGTCATTTCTGTGCCTGAAACTGGTCAAAATTGAAGCTTTTGAGTAAGCAAAATCTGTAAAAATGGCAATTTTGGTCACTGTGAGGGTTTAAACAGTGGTTATTCAACATGAGGCACGATCCAATTGATATTTTGAATCATTTTTGGTACAGTCCAAAAAATCAATTTTCGGATGAAAAACGATGACTCCGGACATGTCGAATGTTCCCAAAATGGTCTATAATGATGAAATTTTAACATTTAATCTTTTGACTCTAAATGACTGTTGGATGTGAATTATGACTTTTTCAACTAAAATAAGTGTGTTTAAAGTCATTTCTGTGCCTGAAACGGGTCAAAATTGAAGCTTTTGAGTAAGCAAAACTCTGTAAAAATGGCCATTTTGGTCACTTTGAGGGTTTAAAAAGTGGTTATTCAACATGAGGCACAATCCAATTGACATTTTGAATCATTTTTGGTACAGTCCAAAAAATCAATTTTCGGCTGAAAAACGATGACTCCGGACATGTCGAACGTTCCCAAAATGGTCTATAATGATGAAATTTTAACATTTAATCTTTTGACTCTAAATGACTGTTGGATGTGAATTATGACTTTTTCAACTAAAATAAGTGTGTTTAAAATCATTTCTGTGCCTGAAACGGGTCGAAATTGAAGCTTTTGAGTAAGCAAAACTCTGTAAAAATGGCAATTTTGGTCACTGTGAGAGTTTAAAAAGTGGTTATTCAACATGAGGCACGATCCAATTGACATTTTGAATCATTTTTGGTACAGTCCAAAAAATCAATTTTCGGCTGAAAAACGATGACTCCGGACATGTCGAACGTTCCCAAAATGGTCTATAATGATGACATTTTAACATTTAATCTTTTGACTCTAAATGACTGTTGGATGTGAATTATGACTTTTTCAACTAAAATAAGTGTGTTTAAAATCATTTCTGTGCCTGAAACGGGTCAAAATTGAAGCTTTTGAGTAAGCAAAACTCTGTAAAAATGGCAATTTTGGTCACTGTGAGGGTTTAAAAAGTGGTTATTCAACATGAGGCATGATCCAATTGACATTTTGAATCATTTTTGGTACAGTCCAAAAAATCAATTTTCGGATAAAAAACCATGACTCCGGACATGTCGAACGTTCCCAAAATGGTCTATAATGATGAAATTTTAACATTTAATCTTTTGACTCTAAATGACTGTTGGATGTGAATTATGACTTTTTCAACTAAAATAAGTGTGTTTAAAGTCATTTCTGTGCCTGAAACGGGTCAAAATTGATGCTTTTGAGTAAGCAAAACTCAGTAAAAATGGCCATTTTGGTCACTTTGAGGGTTTAAAAAGTGGTTATTCAACATGAGGCACAATCCAATTGACATTTTGAATCATTTTTGGTACAGTCCAAAAAATCAATTTTCGGATGAAAAACGATGACTCCGGACATGTCGAACGTTCCCAAAATGGTCTATAATGATGAAATTTTAACATTAAATCTTTTGACTCTAAATGACTGTTGGATGTGAATTATGACTTTTTCAACTAAAATAAGTGTGTTTAAAGTCATTTCTGTGCCTGAAACGGGTCAAAATTGAAGCTTTTGAGTAAGCAAAACTCTGTAAAAATGGCAATTTTGGTCACTGTGAGAGTTTAAAAAGTGGTTATTCAACATGAGGCACGATCCAATTGACATTTTTAATCATTTTTGGTACAGTCCAAAAAATCAATTTTCGGCTGAAAAACGATGACTCCGGACATGTCGAACGTTCCCAAAATGGTCTATAATGATGAAATTTTAACATTTAATCTTTTGACTCTAAATGACTGTTGGATGTGAATTATGACTTTTTCAACTAAAATAAGTGTGTTTAAAATCATTTCTGTGCCTGAAACGGGTCAAAATTGAAGCTTTTGAGTAAGCAAAACTCTGTAAAAATGGCAATTTTGGTCACTGTGAAGGTTTAAAAAGTGGTTATTCAACATGAGGCATGATCCAATTGACATTTTGAATCATTTTTGGTACAGTCCAAAAAATCAATTTTCGGATGAAAAACGATGACTCCGGACATGTCAAACGTTCCCAAAATGGTCTATAATGATGAAATTTTAACATTTAATCTTTTGACTCTAAATGACTGTTGGATGTGAATTATGACTTTTTCAACTAAATAAGTGTGTTTAAAGTCATTTCTGTGCCTGAAACGGGTCAAAATTGAAGCTTTTGAGTAAGCAAAACTCTGTAAAAACGGCAATTTTGGTCACTATGAGGGTTTAAAAAGTGGTTATTCAACATGAGGCACGATCCAATTGACATTTTGAATAATTTTTGGTACAGTCCAAAAAATCAATTTTCGGATGAAAAACGATGACTCCGGACATGTCGAACGTTACCAAAATGGTCTATAATGATGAAATTTTAACATTTAATCTTTTGACTCTAAATGACTGTTGGATGTGAATTATGACTTTTTCAACTAAAATAAGTGTGTTTAAAGTCATTTCTGTGCCTGAAACGGGTCAAAATTGAAGCTTTTGAGTAAGCAAAACTCTGTAAAAATGGCAATTTTGGTCACTGTGAGGGTTTAAACAGTGGTTATTCAACATGAGGCATGATCCAATTGTCATTTTGAATCATTTTTGGTACAGTCCAAAAAATCAATTTTCGGATGAAAAACGATGACTCCGGACATGTCGAATGTTCCCAAAATGGTCTATAATGATGAAATTTTAACATTTAATCTTTTGACTCTAAATGACTGTTGGATGTGAATTATGACTTTTTCAACTAAAATAAGTGTGTTTAAAGTCATTTCTGTGCCTGAAACGGGTCAAAATTGAAGCTTTTGAGTAAACAAAACTCTGTAAAAATGGCCATTTTGGTCACTTTGAGGGTTTAAAAAGTGGTTATTCAACATGAGGCACAATCCAATTGACATTTTGAATCATTTTTGGTACAGTCCAAAAAATCAATTTTCGGATGAAAAACGATGACTCCGGACATGTCGAACGTTCCCAAAATGGTCTATAATGATGAAATTTTAACATTTAATCTTTTGACTCTAAATGACTGTTGGATGTGAATTATGACTTTTTCAACTAAAATAAGTGTGTTTAAAGTCATTTCTGTGCCTGAAACGTGTCAAAATTGAAGCTTTTGAGTAAGCAAAACTCTGTAAAAATGGCAATTTTGGTCACTGTGAGAGTTTAAAAAGTGGTTATTCAACATGAGGCACGATCCAATTGATATTTTGAATCATTTTTGGTACAGTCCAAAAATCAATTTTCGGATGAAAAACGATGACTCCGGACATGTCGAATGTTCCCAAAATGGTCTATAATGATGAAATTTTAACATTTAATCTTTTGACTCTAAATGACTGTTGGATGTGAATTATGACTTTTTCAACTAAAATAAGTGTGTTTAAAGTCATTTCTGTGCCTGAAACGGGTCAAAATTGATGCTTTTGAGTAAGCAAAACTCTGTAAAAATGGCCATTTTGGTCACTTTGAGGGTTTAAAAAGTGGTTATTCAACATGAGGCACAATCCAATTGACATTTTGAATCATTTTTGGTACAGTCCAAAAAATCAATTTTCGGATGAAAAACGATGACTCCGGACATGTCGAACGTTCCCAAAATGGTCTATAATGATGAAATTTTAACATTAAATCTTTTGACTCTAAATGACTGTTGGATGTGAATTATGACTTTTTCAACTAAAATAAGTGTGTTTAAAGTCATTTCTGTGCCTGAAACGGGTCAAAATTGAAGCTTTTGAGTAAGCAAAACTCTGTAAAAATGGCAATTTTGGTCACTGTGAGAGTTTAAAAAGTGGTTATTCAACATGAGGCACGATCCAATTGACATTTTTAATCATTTTTGGTACAGTCCAAAAAATCAATTTTCGGCTGAAAAACGATGACTCCGGACATGTCGAACGTTCCCAAAATGGTCTATAATGATGACATTTTAACATTTAATCTTTTGACTCTAAATGACTGTTGGATGTGAATTATGACTTTTTCAACTAAAATAAGTGTGTTTAAAATCATTTCTGTGCCTGAAACGGGTCAAAATTGAAGCTTTTGAGTAAGCAAAACTCTGTAAAAATGGCAATTTTGGTCACTGTGAAGGTTTAAAAAGTGGTTATTCAACATGAGGTATGATCCAATTGACATTTTGAATCATTTTTGGTACAGTCCAAAAAATCAATTTTCGGATGAAAAACGATGACTCCGGACATGTCAAACGTTCCCAAAATGGTCTATAATGATGAAATTTTAACATTTAATCTTTTGACTCTAAATGACTGTTGGATGTGAATTATGACTTTTTCAACTAAATAAGTGTGTTTAAAGTCATTTCTGTGCCTGAAACGGGTCAAAATTGAAGCTTTTGAGTAAGCAAAATCTGTAAAAATGGCAATTTTGGTCACTGTGAGGGTTTAAACAGTGGTTATTCAACATGAGGCACGATCCAATTGATATTTTGAATCATTTTTGGTACAGTCCAAAAAATCAATTTTCGGATGAAAAACGATGACTCCGGACATGTCGAATGTTCCCAAAATGGTCTATAATGATGAAATTTTAACATTTAATCTTTTGACTCTAAATGACTGTTGGATGTGAATTATGACTTTTTCAACTAAAATAAGTGTGTTTAAAGTCATTTCTGTGCCTGAAACGGGTCAAAATTGAAGCTTTTGAGTAAGCAAAACTCTGTAAAAATGGCCATTTTGGTCACTTTGAGGGTTTAAAAAGTGGTTATTCAACATGAGGCACAATCCAATTGACATTTTGAATCATTTTTGGTACAGTCCAAAAAATCAATTTTCGGCTGAAAAACGATGACTCCGGACATGTCGAACGTTCCCAAAATGGTCTATAATGATGAAATTTTAACATTTAATCTTTTGACTCTAAATGACTGTTGGATGTGAATTATGACTTTTTCAACTAAAATAAGTGTGTTTAAAATCATTTCTGTGCCTGAAACGGGTCGAAATTGAAGCTTTTGAGTAAGCAAAACTCTGTAAAAATGGCAATTTTGGTCACTGTGAGAGTTTAAAAAGTGGTTATTCAACATGAGGCACGATCCAATTGACATTTTGAATCATTTTTGGTACAGTCCAAAAAATCAATTTTCGGCTGAAAAACGATGACTCCGGACATGTCGAACGTTCCCAAAATGGTCTATAATGATGACATTTTAACATTTAATCTTTTGACTCTAAATGACTGTTGGATGTGAATTATGACTTTTTCAACTAAAATAAGTGTGTTTAAAATCATTTCTGTGCCTGAAACGGGTCAAAATTGAAGCTTTTGAGTAAGCAAAACTCTGTAAAAATGGCAATTTTGGTCACTGTGAGGGTTTAAAAAGTGGTTATTCAACATGAGGCATGATCCAATTGACATTTTGAATCATTTTTGGTACAGTCCAAAAAATCAATTTTCAGATGAAAAACCATGACTCCGGACATGTCGAACGTTCCCAAAATGGTCTATAATGATGAAATTTTAACATTTAATCTTTTGACTCTAAATGACTGTTGGATGTGAATTATGACTTTTTCAACTAAAATAAGTGTGTTTAAAGTCATTTCTGTGTCTGAAACTGGTCAAAATTGAAGCTTTTGAGTAAGCAAAATCTGTAAAAATGGCAATTTTGGTCACTGTGAGGGTTTAAACAGTGGTTATTCAACATGAGGCACGATCCAATTGATATTTTGAATCATTTTTGGTACAGTCCAAAAAATCAATTTTCGGATGAAAAACGATGACTCCGGACATGTCGAATGTTCCCAAAATGGTCTATAATGATGAAATTTTAACATTTAATCTTTTGACTCTAAATGACTGTTGGATGTGAATTATGACTTTTTCAACTAAAATAAGTGTGTTTAAAGTCATTTCTGTGCCTGAAACGGGTCAAAATTGATGCTTTTGAGTAAGCAAAACTCTGTAAAAATGGCCATTTTGGTCACTTTGAGGGTTTAAAAAGTGGTTATTCAACATGAGGCACAATCCAATTGACATTTTGAATCATTTTTGGTACAGTCCAAAAAATCAATTTTCGGATGAAAAACGATGACTCCGGACATGTCGAACGTTCCCAAAATGGTCTATAATGATGAAATTTTAACATTAAATCTTTTGACTCTAAATGACTGTTGGATGTGAATTATGACTTTTTCAACTAAAATAAGTGTGTTTAAAGTCATTTCTGTGCCTGAAACGGGTCAAAATTGAAGCTTTTGAGTAAGCAAAACTCTGTAAAAATGGCAATTTTGGTCACTGTGAGAGTTTAAAAAGTGGTTATTCAACATGAGGCACGATCCAATTGACATTTTTAATCATTTTTGGTACAGTCCAAAAAATCAATTTTCGGCTGAAAAACGATGACTCCGGACATGTCGAACGTTCCCAAAATGGTCTATAATGATGAAATTTTAACATTTAATCTTTTGACTCTAAATGACTGTTGGATGTGAATTATGACTTTTTCAACTAAAATAAGTGTGTTTAAAATCATTTCTGTGCCTGAAACGGGTCAAAATTGAAGCTTTTGAGTAAGCAAAACTCTGTAAAAATGGCAATTTTGGTCACTGTGAAGGTTTAAAAAGTGGTTATTCAACATGAGGCATGATCCAATTGACATTTTGAATCATTTTTGGTACAGTCCAAAAAATCAATTTTCGGATGAAAAACGATGACTCCGGACATGTCAAACGTTCCCAAAATGGTCTATAATGATGAAATTTTAACATTTAATCTTTTGACTCTAAATGACTGTTGGATGTGAATTATGACTTTGCAACTAAATAAGTGTGTTTAAAGTCATTTCTGTGCCTGAAACGGGTCAAAATTGAAGCTTTTGAGTAAGCAAAACTCTGTAAAAACGGCAATTTTGGTCACTATGAGGGTTTAAAAAGTGGTTATTCAACATGAGGCACGATCCAATTGACATTTTGAATAATTTTTGGTACAGTCCAAAAAATCAATTTTCGGATGAAAAACGATGACTCCGGACATGTCGAACGTTACCAAAATGGTCTATAATGATGACATTTTAACATTTAATCTTTTGACTCTAAATGACTGTTGGATGTGAATTATGACTTTTTCAACTAAAATAAGTGTGTTTAAAGTCATTTCTGTGCCTGAAACTGGTCAAAATTGAAGCTTTTGAGTAAGCAAAATCTGTAAAAATGGCAATTTTGGTCACTGTGAGGGTTTAAACAGTGGTTATTCAACATGAGGCACGATCCAATTGATATTTTGAATCATTTTTGGTACAGTCCAAAAAATCAATTTTCGGATGAAAAACGATGACTCCGGACATGTCGAATGTTCCCAAAATGGTCTATAATGATGAAATTTTAACATTTAATCTTTTGACTCTAAATGACTGTTGGATGTGAATTATGACTTTTTCAACTAAAATAAGTGTGTTTAAAGTCATTTCTGTGCCTGAAACGGGTCAAAATTGAAGCTTTTGAGTAAGCAAAACTCTGTAAAAATGGCCATTTTGGTCACTTTGAGGGTTTAAAAAGTGGTTATTCAACATGAGGCACAATCCAATTGACATTTTGAATCATTTTTGGTACAGTCCAAAAAATCAATTTTCGGATGAAAAACGATGACTCCGGACATGTCGAACGTTCCCAAAATGGTCTATAATGATGAAATTTTAACATTAAATCTTTTGACTCTAAATGACTGTTGGATGTGAATTATGACTTTTTCAACTAAAATAAGTGTGTTTAAAGTCATTTCTGTGCCTGAAACGGGTCAAAATTGAAGCTTTTGAGTAAGCAAAACTCTGTAAAAATGGCAATTTTGGTCACTGTGAGAGTTTAAAAAGTGGTTATTCAACATGAGGCACGATCCAATTGACATTTTTAATCATTTTTGGTACAGTCCAAAAAATCAATTTTCGGCTGAAAAACGATGACTCCGGACATGTCGAACGTTCCCAAAATGGTCTATAATGATGACATTTTAACATTTAATCTTTTGACTCTAAATGACTGTTGGATGTGAATTATGACTTTTTCAACTAAAATAAGTGTGTTTAAAATCATTTCTGTGCCTGAAACGGGTCAAAATTGAAGCTTTTGAGTAAGCAAAACTCTGTAAAAATGGCAATTTTGGTCACTGTGAAGGTTTAAAAAGTGGTTATTCAACATGAGGCATGATCCAATTGACATTTTGAATCATTTTTGGTACAGTCCAAAAAATCAATTTTCGGATGAAAAACGATGACTCCGGACATGTCAAACGTTCCCAAAATGGTCTATAATGATGAAATTTTAACATTTAATCTTTTGACTCTAAATGACTGTTGGATGTGAATTATGACTTTTTCAACTAAATAAGTGTGTTTAAAGTCATTTCTGTGCCTGAAACGGGTCAAAATTGAAGCTTTTGAGTAAGCAAAACTCTGTAAAAACGGCAATTTTGGTCACTATGAGGGTTTAAAAAGTGGTTATTCAACATGAGGCACGATCCAATTGACATTTTGAATAATTTTTGGTACAGTCCAAAAAATCAATTTTCGGATGAAAAACGATGACTCCGGACATGTCGAACGTTACCAAAATGGTCTATAATGATGAAATTTTAACATTTAATCTTTTGACTCTAAATGACTGTTGGATGTGAATTATGACTTTTTCAACTAAAATAAGTGTGTTTAAAGTCATTTCTGTGCCTGAAACGGGTCAAAATTGAAGCTTTTGAGTAAGCAAAACTCTGTAAAAATGGCAATTTTGGTCACTGTGAGGGTTTAAACAGTGGTTATTCAACATGAGGCATGATCCAATTGTCATTTTGAATCATTTTTGGTACAGTCCAAAAAATCAATTTTCGGATGAAAAACGATGACTCCGGACATGTCGAATGTTCCCAAAATGGTCTATAATGATGAAATTTTAACATTTAATCTTTTGACTCTAAATGACTGTTGGATGTGAATTATGACTTTTTCAACTAAAATAAGTGTGTTTAAAGTCATTTCTGTGCCTGAAACGGGTCAAAATTGAAGCTTTTGAGTAAACAAAACTCTGTAAAAATGGCCATTTTGGTCACTTTGAGGGTTTAAAAAGTGGTTATTCAACATGAGGCACAATCCAATTGACATTTTGAATCATTTTTGGTACAGTCCAAAAAATCAATTTTCGGATGAAAAACGATGACTCCGGACATGTCGAACGTTCCCAAAATGGTCTATAATGATGAAATTTTAACATTTAATCTTTTGACTCTAAATGACTGTTGGATGTGAATTATGACTTTTTCAACTAAAATAAGTGTGTTTAAAGTCATTTCTGTGCCTGAAACGTGTCAAAATTGAAGCTTTTGAGTAAGCAAAACTCTGTAAAAATGGCAATTTTGGTCACTGTGAGAGTTTAAAAAGTGGTTATTCAACATGAGGCACGATCCAATTGACATTTTGAATAATTTTTGGTACAGTCCAAAAAATCAATTTTCGGATGAAAAACGATGACTCCGGACATGTCGAACGTTCCCAAAATGGTCTATAATGATGAAATTTTAACATTTAATCTTTTGACTCTAAATGACTGTTGGATGTGAATTATGACTTTTTCAACTAAAATAAGTGTGTTTAAAGTCATTTCTGTGCCTGAAACTGGTCAAAATTGAAGCTTTTGAGTAAGCAAAATCTGTAAAAATGGCAATTTTGGTCACTGTGAGGGTTTAAACAGTGGTTATTCAACATGAGGCACGATCCAATTGATATTTTGAATCATTTTTGGTACAGTCCAAAAAATCAATTTTCGGATGAAAAACGATGACTCCGGACATGTCGAATGTTCCCAAAATGGTCTATAATGATGAAATTTTAACATTTAATCTTTTGACTCTAAATGACTGTTGGATGTGAATTATGACTTTTTCAACTAAAATAAGTGTGTTTAAAGTCATTTCTGTGCCTGAAACGGGTCAAAATTGAAGCTTTTGAGTAAGCAAAACTCTGTAAAAATGGCCATTTTGGTCACTTTGAGGGTTTAAAAAGTGGTTATTCAACATGAGGCACAATCCAATTGACATTTTGAATCATTTTTGGTACAGTCCAAAAAATCAATTTTCGGCTGAAAAACGATGACTCCGGACATGTCGAACGTTCCCAAAATGGTCTATAATGATGAAATTTTAACATTTAATCTTTTGACTCTAAATGACTGTTGGATGTGAATTATGACTTTTTCAACTAAAATAAGTGTGTTTAAAATCATTTCTGTGCCTGAAACGGGTCGAAATTGAAGCTTTTGAGTAAGCAAAACTCTGTAAAAATGGCAATTTTGGTCACTGTGAGAGTTTAAAAAGTGGTTATTCAACATGAGGCACGATCCAATTGACATTTTGAATCATTTTTGGTACAGTCCAAAAAATCAATTTTCGGCTGAAAAACGATGACTCCGGACATGTCGAACGTTCCCAAAATGGTCTATAATGATGACATTTTAACATTTAATCTTTTGACTCTAAATGACTGTTGGATGTGAATTATGACTTTTTCAACTAAAATAAGTGTGTTTAAAATCATTTCTGTGCCTGAAACGGGTCAAAATTGAAGCTTTTGAGTAAGCAAAACTCTGTAAAAATGGCAATTTTGGTCACTGTGAGGGTTTAAAAAGTGGTTATTCAACATGAGGCATGATCCAATTGACATTTTGAATCATTTTTGGTACAGTCCAAAAAATCAATTTTCGGATAAAAAAACCATGACTCCGGACATGTCGAACGTTCCCAAAATGGTCTATAATGATGAAATTTTAACATTTAATCTTTTGACTCTAAATGACTGTTGGATGTGAATTATGACTTTTTCAACTAAAATAAGTGTGTTTAAAGTCATTTCTGTGCCTGAAACGGGTCAAAATTGATGCTTTTGAGTAAGCAAAACTCAGTAAAAATGGCCATTTTGGTCACTTTGAGGGTTTAAAAAGTGGTTATTCAACATGAGGCACAATCCAATTGACATTTTGAATCATTTTTGGTACAGTCCAAAAAATCAATTTTCGGATGAAAAACGATGACTCCGGACATGTCGAACGTTCCCAAAATGGTCTATAATGATGAAATTTTAACATTAAATCTTTTGACTCTAAATGACTGTTGGATGTGAATTATGACTTTTTCAACTAAAATAAGTGTGTTTAAAGTCATTTCTGTGCCTGAAACGGGTCAAAATTGAAGCTTTTGAGTAAGCAAAACTCTGTAAAAATGGCAATTTTGGTCACTGTGAGAGTTTAAAAAGTGGTTATTCAACATGAGGCACGATCCAATTGACATTTTTAATCATTTTTGGTACAGTCCAAAAAATCAATTTTCGGCTGAAAAACGATGACTCCGGACATGTCGAACGTTCCCAAAATGGTCTATAATGATGAAATTTTAACATTTAATCTTTTGACTCTAAATGACTGTTGGATGTGAATTATGACTTTTTCAACTAAAATAAGTGTGTTTAAAATCATTTCTGTGCCTGAAACGGGTCAAAATTGAAGCTTTTGAGTAAGCAAAACTCTGTAAAAATGGCAATTTTGGTCACTGTGAAGGTTTAAAAAGTGGTTATTCAACATGAGGCATGATCCAATTGACATTTTGAATCATTTTTGGTACAGTCCAAAAAATCAATTTTCGGATGAAAAACGATGACTCCGGACATGTCAAACGTTCCCAAAATGGTCTATAATGATGAAATTTTAACATTTAATCTTTTGACTCTAAATGACTGTTGGATGTGAATTATGACTTTTTCAACTAAATAAGTGTGTTTAAAGTCATTTCTGTGCCTGAAACGGGTCAAAATTGAAGCTTTTGAGTAAGCAAAACTCTGTAAAAACGGCAATTTTGGTCACTATGAGGGTTTAAAAAGTGGTTATTCAACATGAGGCACGATCCAATTGACATTTTGAATAATTTTTGGTACAGTCCAAAAAATCAATTTTCGGATGAAAAACGATGACTCCGGACATGTCGAACGTTACCAAAATGGTCTATAATGATGAAATTTTAACATTTAATCTTTTGACTCTAAATGACTGTTGGATGTGAATTATGACTTTTTCAACTAAAATAAGTGTGTTTAAAGTCATTTCTGTGCCTGAAACGGGTCAAAATTGAAGCTTTTGAGTAAGCAAAACTCTGTAAAAATGGCAATTTTGGTCACTGTGAGGGTTTAAACAGTGGTTATTCAACATGAGGCATGATCCAATTGTCATTTTGAATCATTTTTGGTACAGTCCAAAAAATCAATTTTCGGATGAAAAACGATGACTCCGGACATGTCGAATGTTCCCAAAATGGTCTATAATGATGAAATTTTAACATTTAATCTTTTGACTCTAAATGACTGTTGGATGTGAATTATGACTTTTTCAACTAAAATAAGTGTGTTTAAAGTCATTTCTGTGCCTGAAACGGGTCAAAATTGAAGCTTTTGAGTAAACAAAACTCTGTAAAAATGGCCATTTTGGTCACTTTGAGGGTTTAAAAAGTGGTTATTCAACATGAGGCACAATCCAATTGACATTTTGAATCATTTTTGGTACAGTCCAAAAAATCAATTTTCGGATGAAAAACGATGACTCCGGACATGTCGAACGTTCCCAAAATGGTCTATAATGATGAAATTTTAACATTTAATCTTTTGACTCTAAATGACTGTTGGATGTGAATTATGACTTTTTCAACTAAAATAAGTGTGTTTAAAGTCATTTCTGTGCCTGAAACGTGTCAAAATTGAAGCTTTTGAGTAAGCAAAACTCTGTAAAAATGGCAATTTTGGTCACTGTGAGAGTTTAAAAAGTGGTTATTCAACATGAGGCACGATCCAATTGACATTTTGAATAATTTTTGGTACAGTCCAAAAAATCAATTTTCGGATGAAAAACGATGACTCCGGACATGTCGAACGTTCCCAAAATGGTCTATAATGATGAAATTTTAACATTTAATCTTTTGACTCTAAATGACTGTTGGATGTGAATTATGACTTTTTCAACTAAAATAAGTGTGTTTAAAGTCATTTCTGTGCCTGAAACTGGTCAAAATTGAAGCTTTTGAGTAAGCAAAATCTGTAAAAATGGCAATTTTGGTCACTGTGAGGGTTTAAACAGTGGTTATTCAACATGAGGCACGATCCAATTGATATTTTGAATCATTTTTGGTACAGTCCAAAAAATCAATTTTCGGATGAAAAACGATGACTCCGGACATGTCGAATGTTCCCAAAATGGTCTATAATGATGAAATTTTAACATTTAATCTTTTGACTCTAAATGACTGTTGGATGTGAATTATGACTTTTTCAACTAAAATAAGTGTGTTTAAAGTCATTTCTGTGCCTGAAACGGGTCAAAATTGAAGCTTTTGAGTAAGCAAAACTCTGTAAAAATGGCCATTTTGGTCACTTTGAGGGTTTAAAAAGTGGTTATTCAACATGAGGCACAATCCAATTGACATTTTGAATCATTTTTGGTACAGTCCAAAAAATCAATTTTCGGCTGAAAAACGATGACTCCGGACATGTCGAACGTTCCCAAAATGGTCTATAATGATGAAATTTTAACATTTAATCTTTTGACTCTAAATGACTGTTGGATGTGAATTATGACTTTTTCAACTAAAATAAGTGTGTTTAAAATCATTTCTGTGCCTGAAACGGGTCGAAATTGAAGCTTTTGAGTAAGCAAAACTCTGTAAAAATGGCAATTTTGGTCACTGTGAGAGTTTAAAAAGTGGTTATTCAACATGAGGCACGATCCAATTGACATTTTGAATCATTTTTGGTACAGTCCAAAAAATCAATTTTCGGCTGAAAAACGATGACTCCGGACATGTCGAACGTTCCCAAAATGGTCTATAATGATGACATTTTAACATTTAATCTTTTGACTCTAAATGACTGTTGGATGTGAATTATGACTTTTTCAACTAAAATAAGTGTGTTTAAAATCATTTCTGTGCCTGAAACGGGTCAAAATTGAAGCTTTTGAGTAAGCAAAACTCTGTAAAAATGGCAATTTTGGTCACTGTGAGGGTTTAAAAAGTGGTTATTCAACATGAGGCATGATCCAATTGACATTTTGAATCATTTTTGGTACAGTCCAAAAAATCAATTTTCGGATGAAAAACCATGACTCCGGACATGTCGAACGTTCCCAAAATGGTCTATAATGATGAAATTTTAACATTTAATCTTTTGACTCTAAATGACTGTTGGATGTGAATTATGACTTTTTCAACTAAATAAGTGTGTTTAAAGTCATTTCTGTGCCTGAAACGGGTCAAAATTGATGCTTTTGAGTAAGCAAAACTCTGTAAAAATGGCCATTTTGGTCACTTTGAGGGTTTAAAAGTGGTTATTCAACATGAGGCACAATCCAATTGACATTTTGAATCATTTTTGGTACAGTCCAAAAATCAATTTTCGGATGAAAAACGATGACTCCGGACATGTCGAACGTTCCCAAAATGGTCTATAATGATGAAATTTTAACATTAAATCTTTTGACTCTAAATGACTGTTGGATGTGAATTATGACTTTTTCAACTAAAATAAGTGTGTTTAAAGTCATTTCTGTGCCTGAAACGGGTCAAAATTGAAGCTTTTGAGTAAGCAAAACTCTGTAAAAATGGCAATTTTGGTCACTGTGAGAGTTTAAAAGTGGTTATTCAACATGAGGCACGATCCAATTGACATTTTTAATCATTTTTGGTACAGTCCAAAAAATCAATTTTCGGCTGAAAAACGATGACTCCGGACATGTCGAACGTTCCCAAAATGGTCTATAATGATGAAATTTTAACATTTAATCTTTTGACTCTAAATGACTGTTGGATGTGAATTATGACTTTTTCAACTAAAATAAGTGTGTTTAAAATCATTTCTGTGCCTGAAACGGGTCAAAATTGAAGCTTTTGAGTAAGCAAAACTCTGTAAAAATGGCAATTTTGGTCACTGTGAAGGTTTAAAAAGTGGTTATTCAACATGAGGCATGATCCAATTGACATTTTGAATCATTTTTGTACAGTCCAAAAAATCAATTTTCGGATGAAAAACGATGACTCCGACATGTCAAACGTTCCCAAAATGGTCTATAATGATGAAATTTTTAACATTTAATCTTTTGACTCTAAATGACTGTTGGATGTGAATTATGACTTTGCAACTAAATAAGTGTGTTTAAAGTCATTTCTGTGCCTGAAACGGGTCAAAATTGAAGCTTTTGAGTAAGCAAAACTCTGTAAAAACGGCAATTTTGGTCACTATGAGGGTTTAAAAAGTGGTTATTCAACATGAGGCACGATCCAATTGACATTTTGAATAATTTTTGTACAGTCCAAAAAATCAATTTTCGGATGAAAAACGATGACTCCGGACATGTCGAACGTTACCAAAATGGTCTATAATGATGAAATTTTAACATTTAATCTTTTGACTCTAAATGACTGTTGGATGTGAATTATGACTTTTTCAACTAAAATAAGTGTGTTTAAAGTCATTTCTGTGCCTGAAACTGGTCAAATTGAAGCTTTTGAGTAAGCAAAACTCTGTAAAAATGGCAATTTTGGTCACTGTGAGGGTTAAAACAGTGGTTATTCAACATGAGGCACGATCCAATTGATATTTTGAATCATTTTGGTACAGTCCAAAAAATCAATTTTCGGATGAAAAACGATGACTCCGGACATGTCGAATGTTACCAAAATGGTCTATAATGATGAAATTTTAACATTTAATCTTTTGACTCTAAATGACTGTTGGATGAGAATTATGACTTTTTCAACTAAAATAAGTGTGTTTAAAGTCATTTCTGTGCCTGAAACTGGTCAAAATTGAAGCTTTTGAGTAAGCAAAATCTGTAAAAATGGCATTTTGGTCACTGTGAGGGTTAACAGTGGTATTCAACATGAGGCACGATCCAATTGATATTTTAAATCATTTTTGGTACAGTCCAAAAAATCAATTTTCGGATGAAAAACGATGACTCCGGACATGTCGAATGTTCCCAAAATGGTCTATAATGATGAAATTTTAACATTTAATCTTTTGACTCTAAATG